>NC_088339.1:10877500-11172500 GCF_036884655.1 Musa acuminata AAA Group | reverse complement strand
ACTCAAAGACACCACAGGTATCCTAACTCATGACGAAAGCTTGTTCCTTTGCTTTCTTAACAATAAACTTATGACCCACCATCAATATCAAATTAAATGATGGACCAAAGCCAAAACTCTTTAGTTGGGGGGAAAAAGGTGATAAAAACACTAAATAAATCATACCTTGGACAATGGAAAATCCTCACTAAAAATACTAAACTAGCTTTAGCTTATACATCTTGGTATGGCTTTATTTGGAATGAGGTCACTAGTTTTACTCCTCCCTTCTCTCATCGCCCAACCTTCTTTAATGGTATCCCTATTACTAACTTCTCATGTCTTTGTACTCTATTTACCAGTTTTGAAATTTATACCGCCTTTCTTTAAATAGGGCTTGGCAAGAAACCCGAACCTGATTGTTTCATAGTCGAGTTCTACAATTATTAGTAATATAATTTGAAAGACTATAATTGAAGCATTCTCTTCCTTTCATACTAATAGCCTTCTCTCTTTTGTCTGGATAAGATTCAACTTATTTTTATACCAAGTGTTCGGTCCAACCGATACGTGGGTTTGGACTAATGATTTTGAGAATAAACTCAAATCTGATTTATTAAAAAATAAAAAAAAAAGAAAAAGAATGAGATGCGTGCAAGGGCATCGTAGGAACTATGCATGTAACGAATTGTCATGAACGGTCGTCGTGCACCCGCAACAACTTCGTTCAACAAAATCGTTCGTCGCTCTCATCTACATGTATAGCTACTTGGCAGCCTGTTTTGTCTTTGTTTTGAGTCATTTTGCTTGTAAAAATGTAAGTTCGAATAAGTTGCAGCGCTACAAAGCGACCACTCACCGAACCGAGCAAAACAGCCCAAAACAGCTTCGTTTTCGTGTGCCACGGGCTGTTTTCTACAGCCCGCCTTTGCTCATCAAAATGTCAGCCATCTCAGCCCCTTTGAATCCCCCAAGTGGCACAGGGCTGGATGGGGCTTCGGTATAGTGTCGGGTATTGAACAACCATTCGCAAGTTCGCACGTTACCTTGACGGGAACTTGTTATTGCACCCGACACCTGGTGAGAAACTGTTTGTGGACTTGCAACTGTTCGTTCAACCCTCTAAAGTCTTTGTTTTCCCCCTCTCCCTCTTTTCTCTTGTGTACGCAAGGTGCTCGTTGAATTGCTTGTAAAGCTTCCCCTTTTCGTGAGACGTCGGGACTTGTCCATCGCTCGTTCTTTCGAACTAATCAACTTTCTGTTTTACAGGTCCTTCAAGACCTGCGAGAGATTACAAGTGGGCTGATATTTACGGAGCAATATCGCAAGGGCGAAGCGCGACTTAGGCAACACAAGCTAAGTTCACGTCTTTGCCGCAATGGTGCCTCACGACTTAGGCAACACAAGCTAAGTTAGCATCTTGGCCGCAAGGGTGCCTCACGCCTTAGGCAATTCCAGCTAAGGCCATGACATTGTGGTATCAGAGCGGGCAAGCACTTCAAGTGAGCAGCGAAGGAACTTCGCAACTTCGCTATGGCAAAGCATCGTGGTGAATCAAGCAAGATGGGGCAAGCCGGACCCTTGCCCCAAGTAGCCGCAGGTGGGCTGCATGATGGGGATATAAAGAGGAATAACCTTTGTATATGAACAAATACTAGAAGATCATAATATGTAGCGAAATTAAATAGAAGCACAATCAAACAGAACACCAAGATATACGTGGAAAACTCCTTCAATGTGAAGGGTAAAAACCACAGGGCAAACTAGAGATAATCCACTATGAGAATAATGAATAAACAAATCTCAATCTCTTGCCCTAAACCCTAGCAACAACCACAAGAGAATAACTGGGATACAAAGATCATGTCACTGCCCGTAATATCTAAAACCTCCCCAAGTAATCACAGCAAAAGTCTACTGTAGATTTGATCTAACCTGAGATGAGAACACTACTAGATGATTGAGAACAGTCTCTTTGCATTGTCCTTGTCTTCTTCCCTTTCTTTCTCTTCCTTTTCTGCCTTATTTTCCTTCTTCTCTTTGGAATCCTGTGACCGTGAAGATCTACCTCGTTGCTGCCTTTTTATAGCCTTTTTGTGCTTCTAAAACGCAGCCACCACACCCCCCTAATCTTAATTTGTGGGCTGTGGCCTGCCCTAGCCCACATGGGCTGAATATGGGCTATCAGCCCAACATTGCATGTGCACACTCGCTCTCAGGCTGTTGGAGCCACTCAAAATGAGTGCAACAGCGAACATGATGAGCGAGAAGTTGGCTACTCTCCGCGAGCGGAGGAGGCGCAATCTGGAGCGCCAACTGGGAAAAAGAGTCATAAAGAGAGACTCACAACGGCGGAAACCCCCGCTTGGATGTTCTTGAAGCGAGCATGGAGGAACTCTACCATGGCCAACAAAGGCTTATCGGGGTAGAGAGCTTGCAAGAGGAAGCAGAGTCTAGGATCAACAAGGTCGAGGCCCTAGTCGACCGACTGTCTGATGACACCAAAGACTCTATGCAACACTTACAGGATGTTGTGGCGGAACTCACTTCAAAGGTGGCCATGCTCACAAGAGCACTAAATGCGGGAGGAAGCAACACCCACGTTGCACCACCACAAAATTTGAGGGCACCCGAGCCTCATGGATATGGAGGGGCCAGAGATGACAAAGAGCTCGAGAACTTTCTGTTCAACATGGAACAATACTTTCGAGCTATGATGCCCGATTCTAAAGATACCAAAGTTTCTATAGCAATAATGTATCTAAACGAAGATGTGAAACTTTGGTGGCGAACCCGTTGGGAGGAGATCCAACAAGGTTAGTGTCGGGTTGACACATGGGAGGACTTGAAGCAAGAGTTGAGAATTCAGTTCCTACCGAAGAACACAGAGTTCATCGCAAGAAGGAAGTTGAGACAACTCCACCAGAGTACCACCATTCGAGACTATGTGAAACAATTTTTTGTATTAATGCTGGAGATACAAGACATGTCCGAGAAGGACAAGTTATTCAGCTTCCTCGATGGTTTGAAGCCATCGGCTCAAAAGGAACTAAATCGAAGGAATGTCACCGATGTGGTCGAGGCAATTGCTGCTACAGAAAGGCTCACCGAATTTGTTTCCTCCGAAGACCCAGGGAGAAGGAAACAATCTTTAGGCAATCGCCCTCCAAAATATTCTTAGGGAAGGAGCTCGAGAGTGAACAAAAGAAGAATAGTTCCCACAAAGGGCCAAGCCCGAAGGGCAAGGCCTCGAAACCTGATAGATGCTTCTTGTGCGGAGGGTCACACATGGTGAGGGAATGCCCACAAAATAGGCACTCAATGCTTTAACAGCTTCCATCCACCCTCCCAAATCAGACAAGGGCAAGGCTGTCGCTTTTAGTTTGAGTAATTCTAAAGCCAGCAGCGACGATGAGAAGTCGCAAGGACCCCGGATGGGAGCCATGCATTTGTTGAATGCCATGCGGGGTCAAGTGGGGGAGAACCCAAAGACAAGGCAACAAAAGGTAGGAAGTGGCGAGCTGATGTATGTAGACATTAAGCTTAATAGCCAAACAACTCGTGCAATGGTGGACACGGGTGCTACCCACAACTTCATAGCCGATCGAGAAGCAAAGCGACTTGGGTTGATCTTGGAGAAGAGCCCAAGTCGAATGAAGGCGGTGAACTCAGAGGCCAAGCGAATCTCCGAGTTGGTAAAGGGAGTTCCCATCAAGGTCGGAACATGGAGCGGGTACACCAACATGATGGCAGTGCCATTGGATGACTTCCAAGTGATTCTTGAAATAGAGTTCATGCACGCAATGAAGTTGGTGCCTATGCCGTTCCTAAACTCCTTGTGTATGATGGGAGGTGACGACCCTTGTGTGGTTCTCATCTCTCGGAGAGGAACCAAGGAACCCCAATATATATCGGTATTGCAACTGAAGAAAGAGGTGCGAAAAGGTGAATTAACCTTCATGGCTGCTATGAAGCTAGAGTCACTCGACGAAAAGGCCATTCAAGAACCTGCTGTGGTGGCGAACGTCCTAAAAGAATCCATTGATATTATGCCACCCGAGTTGCTGAAGACTCTTCCACCACGCAGAGGCATGGATCACAACATCGAGCTAGAGCCAGGAGTGAAGCCTCAAGCGAGACCACCCTACCGCATGCCCCCACCAGAGTTGGCTGAACTCAGAAAGTAGTTAGGTGAACTGCTAAGCGCTGGTCTCATCCGCAGCTCTAAAGCACCTTTCGGAGCTCCAATTCTCTTCTAGAAGAAACAAGATGAGAGCCTCCGACTATGCGTCGATTACTGAGCCCTTAACAAAGTGACAGTGAAGAACAAGTATCCCATCCCGCTCATCGCGGACTTGTTCAACTAGTTGGGCAAAGCCAAGTATTTCTCAAAACTCGACCTTCGATCGAGGTATTGGCAGGTGTGCATTGCTGAAGGCGACGAAGCGAAGACTACCTGTGTGACCAGGTATGGAGCGTTTGAGTTCTTGGTGATACCTTTCAGCTTAACTAATGCTCCGGCCACGTTCTGCACTCTCATGAACCAACTATTCAAGGAGTATTTGGACAAGTTCGTGGTTATCTACTTAGACGATATCGTCGTATATAGCCAAACGCTCGAGGAGCATGTTCGGCACCTTCGGACAATTTTCAAGGTTCTCAGGGAGAACACTTTGTTCGTAAAAAGGGAGAAATGCTACTTTGCCCAAACAGAGATCTTATTCTTGGGGCATCGAATCGGTGATGGTTCCATTCACATGGACAAATCAAAAGTACAAGCGGTTGCGGAATGGTAAACTCCGAAGAAGGTGCCAGAGTTGAGATCCTTCCTTGGTTTCGTCAACTACTATCGACGCTTCATAGCGGGGTACTCGAAGCGTGCAACTCCATTGACGGAGTTACTGAAGAAGGAGCAGCCTTGGAAGTGGTCGGACAAATGTAAAATAGCATTCCAAGATCTAAAGGCTGCTGCTATGGAAGAACCAGTGCTCAAATTGCCAGACTATGGGGAGCCATTTGAAGTCCATATAGATGCTTCGGACTTCGCTATTGGGGGAGTACTCATGCAGGAAGGTCATCCAGTGGCCTACGAGAGCCGCAAGCTCAACGAGACCGAGCGACGGTATCTAGTGCACGAGAAGGAGATGACAGCGGTGATCCACTGTCTATGAGTTTGGTGACACTACCTTCTCGAATCGTGATTTGTGTTGAGGACATACAACATCGCTCTGAGCTATTTCCAAACACAGAAGAAACTTTCCCCAAAACAAGTACGGTGGCAGGATTTCTTGGCTGAATTTGATATGGCAATGGAGTATAAGCCTGGGAAGGCAAATGCCGTGGCCGATGCATTGAGTCGAAAAGTGGAGTGCGTGAATGCCGTACAATTGGAGGGCAGAGGCCAAGCAAGTCAATTACACTCTAACTTCCTTTCTAGGATCAGGGATGGACTGTATGGTGATCCCCAAGCAGTTCTCCTGATGCAGCTCATCAAAGAAGGCAAGACACGATGATTTTGGATCTAGGAGGGACTCGTGTACACAAAAGGGAATCGGGTTTATGTTCCTCGAGTGGACAATTTGAGGCGTGAACTCTTAAGAGAGTGTCATGATTCCCTTTGGGCTGGACACCCAGATATTCATCGAATATTGGCTCTCGTGGAGAGGGCCTTCTACTGGCCGAAGATGAGGACTGATGTGGAGGAATATGTTCAAACATGCTTCACTTGCCAATAAGACAAGGCAGAGCAACGGAAGCCGGTGGGACTTTTGGAGCTGTTGCCCGTACCAGAAAGGCCGTGGGAGAGCATTTCCTTAGACTTCATATCGAGCTTGCCACTAGTAGGGGGACTCAGATCGATACTTGTGGTAGTCGATCGATTTTCAATGTATGCAACTTTCATTGCTGCTCCCCTACACTGTTCAGCAGAGGAGGCGGCCAAGCTGATGATGAAGGATGTGGTGAAGTATTAGGGAGTCCCGCACAATATCATCAGTGATCGGGATGCTTGGTTCCTGGGATGATTCTGGACCGAGTTATTCAAACTGTTGGAATCCAAGTTATACTTCTCCACAAGTCTCCACCCCCAAACGGATGGCCAAATTGAGAGGATAAACTTGCTTTTGGAGCAATATCTCTGGCACTACGTGAGTACCAACCAACGAGATTGGGTGAAGCTATTGGACATTGCCCAATTCTCCTACAACTTGCAGCAGAGCTCTACATCCAACAAGAGCCCCTTTGAGATCATTACCGGACAACAACTGTCAGCTCCTCACACCATGGCAATTGGGTATACTGGTAGTAGTCCGTCAGCCTACCACTTCGCAAAGAAGTGGCACCGAAATGCAGATATTGCGTGGGCTTACTTGGAGAAGGCAATAAAGAGGATAAAGAAGTGGGCAGACTTGGGAAGGCGACCGCAAGAGTTCAAGGTTGGCGATTTGGTGTTGGTAAAGCTCCAACCAGCATCACCCCAATTCTTTAGGAACAAAGTCCACAAAGGATTGGTGCGTAAGTATGAAGGGCCCTTCCTAATTATCAGTAGGGTAGGCAACGTCTCTTACAAGTTACAACTACCGGCGTGGTTCAAAATTCACAATGTTCTTCATGCTAGTAACCTAAAAGCCTACCATTCGGATCCGCAAGATGCTTCCCAAAGTGTTCCAAATTGGCTATCTCCCATCACAGCCTCCTACGAGAAGCGAGTTGAAACCATTATGGCGGACCGCAAGATAAAGCTACCCAATGGAGCTGAGCAAACAGAGTATTTGGTGAAGTGGCGAAAGCTTCCCTGAACTGAAGCCAGTTGGGAGCCTAAAGAAGCCCTATAATATGAAGAAGCAATCATCAATAACTGCAAACAAGCGTCGACGAGGGCGTCGACAGTTTAAGGGGGGGAGAATGTCACGAACGGTCGTCGTGCACCCGTAACAACTCCGTTCAACGAACCATTCGTCACTCTCATCTACATATACAGCTACTTGGCAACCTATTTTGCCTTAGTTTTGAGTCATTTTGCTTGTAAAAATATAAGTTCAAACAAGTTGCAGCGCTACAAAGCGACCGCTCACCGAACCGAGCAAAACAACCCCAAAATAGCCCAAAACAGCTCTGTTTTCGTGTGCCGCGGGCTGTTTTCTGCAGCCCGCCTCCGCTCACCAAAATGTCAGCCATCTCAGCCCCTTTGAACCCCCCAGGTGGCACAGGGCTGGATGGGGCTTCGGTATAGTGTCGGGCGTTAAACAACCTTTCGTAAGTTTGCACGTTACCTTGACGGGAACTTGTTGTCGCTCCCGACACCTGGTGAGCAGCTGTTTGTGGACTTGTAGCTATTCGTTCAACCCTCTAAAGTCCTTGTTTTTGTTAGGATCGGAGCGGCACTAAGAGGGGGGGGTGAATTAGTGCAGCGGATTAAAACTTCGATTTTAACAAAATCTTTCGTACGTTAAGAATGAAACTTGAGAAATTTAACTTGAAGGCGTATTCTTAAAGTTGCGCAGCAAGAGTAATAAGGAACTAAAGCAGTAAGAAGATTTGCAGTAATGTAAATGACAATAATAAAAAGCAAACCAGAGATTACGCCGATTTTTAGAGTGGTTCGGTCAAATGACCTACTCCACTTGCGAGGCCCCTCTTCGATGAGGCTCCCACCTTCCACTAGCAAGTCTCTTGAAATGGAAGGGTAAACACCCCTCTTACAACCTTTTACAAGCAGCTCAACCTCTTACAAATTTTCAATAAGAAAGAAGGAGGAGAACTCTCTAGCAAATTGAAAACAAGACTTGCTAAGACTTTCTAAGACTTTTCTCTCAATCAAAATGCTTCTCAAAAGTTGTAACCTCAGCTGAGATTTGAGGGGTATTTATAGGCCTCAAGAGGATTCAAATTTTGGGCTCCAAAATTTGAATTCTCTTAGGGTTCCCGGTGCTGGCGGTTCCACCGCCCAGCCAGGCGGTGCCACCGCCCAGCGCTCGGGTGCTGGACGGTGCAACCGCCCAGCCAAGGAGGTGTCACCGCCCAGCACTCGGGTGCTGGGCGGTGCCACCGCCCAGTTAGGCGGTGCCACCGCCTACAGTGTTTTCAGCCCGACTACAGTGTTTTCAGCCCGACTACAGTGTTTTCAGCCACTAGTTGGGCTTCAATCTTGGCTCTCTAGTTCGCTGGTTTAGCCTAAACCAACTCTGACTTTGGGCCCAGTTGGCCCCTAACCAGGATATAGGATTATCTCTTAATCCTAATCCTAATTACAAGTGGACTACATAACCAAAACACATCCTAAGCAAATTTTCAACCGCGAACGTCGAGTCTTGTTCTGGCGAGCTTTCCGACGAACTTTCTGCCGACGGGCTTCTAGCAAGCTCCCGAACTTGTGATGACTTTAATGAGTAGCCGAGCCTTCTCGGTGATCTCCGTGAACCTCCAACGATCTCTTCGGCGAACTTCCGAAAATTCCGACAGGTTCCCGATTTCTTCTCGGTTGGTTCTGGCAGCATCTCCGACGATTCTTCGGACTCTTAAACGTCCATCGAACTTGACTCCGGTATTCTCGCTTTGTGTTTTCTGGTTATCGTAGTTAATCCTGCACACTTAACTCAATAATATGGATTAGATCAAATAACCCATCAATTGATTTTATCATCAAAATCCGAGATTCAACAATCTCCCCCTTTTTGATGATGACAATCAATTGATGACGGAGTTAAACGTAACTCCCCCTATCTATATGCCATATTATGAGAAGATAAAACACTTGAATTTCATCATTGAATTCAAGTATAAACCTATAAGCTCTAACCGTAGAACTTATCGTTATTCTCATTAAGCATAATGTAAATGCGAAACTTTGATGAAAATCTTTTTCAAGTCGAAAGATAAGAGACAAATTTTACTATGACAAGAGATAAAGATTTTCAACTTGAATTGCATGATTATACATTTTAGGCATGCATTCAATATTATCAATCAATCTTACAATATTTTCAAGGATTTTGCAAGGCATATAAGATAATCATCGATCGATCACTTTTCTCAAGGATTTTGCAATTCATATTTTGTCATGCTATTAAGAATGATATAAGTCATCACTTTTCTCCCCCTTTGTCATCAACAAAAAGGAAAATGAGACTTGAAGCACATATTTTGTCATACAACGATTTTATCATTGAAAATTAAGTATGCAAAAATATTTACGCAGAGTTCATTTTAGAGGAAAATTCAGCATGCATTCATATTATCTAATCTCTTCTTCCTATGAATAACAGAAATTGTAGATGTATAAGAGAGAGATTGGGATAAAAAAAAATTCAAGTAGTAATTTCACGAAGTCAAGATCATAATTCGAATACAAACTCATTCAAATTGTCAAATTCATGAAAATCTCAACATTACTTTTTAATCATCACATAAGGCATTTAAAGAATTTTTGAAACATAGGAGAATGATTAATTTAAGCATACAATGTTTCAATCAAATTCAAGTCATGAATGCCAATACTTTCATATTTGTAAGTATCAATTCATGAATGCCAAAAGATATTATTTGTGATTCCAATTTTGCAAGATCAAGATTATGATTTAGATAAAACTTATTTAAATCAAATCGCTAACTTGAAATTCATTATCAAGTCATCAAAGTCGATTTCGAGATTTCACAACATGTCATATGGAATGAGAGATGGAAAGAAGATGAAAAACTTTACGGAAAATCCAATCAAACAAGTTTATTGTTTAGGGACAATTTAACATACCTAATTCCCTTCTAATGAATTCAAATTGGTCTTCATTCAAGGCTTTTGTGAATATATCCGCTAATTGATGCTTTGTGTCAATGAATTCTAGAACAATATTATTGTTAAGGACATGATCGCGTATGAAATGATGCCTAACGTCGATGTGCTTAGTTCTAGAATGCTGAATTGGATTTTTAGTAAGACATATGGCACTAGTATTATCACATTTTATGGGAATATTTTTAAAGTGAATTCCATAGTCTTCTAATATATTTTTCATCCAAATGACTTGTGCACAACATGCACTTGCAGCTATGTATTCGGCTTCTGCCGTAGATAGTGCAACTGAATTTTGTTTCTTGGAAGTCCAAGAAACAAGTGCATGTCCTAAAAATTGGCATGTTCCGGATGTACTTTTTCTATCTATTCTGCATCCGCCAAAATCGGCATCCGCATAGGCTATTAAATCAAAATTTTCAGATTTTGGATACCACAATCCTAAATTTGAAGTTCCTTTAAGATACCTAAATATTCTTTTAACACTCTTAAGATGAGATAATTTAGGATTAGATTGAAACCTAGCGCAAAGTCCTACACTAAACATAATATCCGGTCTAGTCGCAGTGAGGTAGAGTAGACTACCTATCATTCCCCTATATGTTTTTTGATCGAAACTTTCACCATTTTCATCCATATCTAACTTAGTCGCAGTACTCATAGGGGTGTTTATTGCTTTTGAATTATCCATGTTAAATCGTTTTAACAATTCTAATGTATATTTGGACTGGTTAAGAAATATACCATCACTAAGTTGTTTGATTTGTAATCCCAAAAAGAAAGTTAATTCACCCATTAAACTCATTTCAAATTCAAGACTCATACATTTGGCAAATGATTCACATAGTGATTCATCCGAAGAGCCAAACACAATATCGTCAACATAAATTTGCACAATAAGAAAATTATTTTCAAAATGTTTAATAAACAATGTAGTATCAACCTTGCCTTTGGTAAAATTATTTAAAATAAGAAAGGAACTAAGCCTTTCATACCAAGCTCTAGGAGCTTGTTTTAAGCCATAGAGAGCTTTAGTCAATTTGAATACATGATTAGGAAGAAGAGAATTTTCAAATCCGGGAGGTTGTTCGACAAATACTTCTTCGGAAATAAAACCATTCAAGAAAGCACTTTTAACATCCATTTGAAATAGTTTAAAATTATTACTACTAGCATAGGCAAGGAGCATCCTTATGGCTTCTAATCGAGCCACGGGAGCGAAGGTTTCTTCGTAATCGATACCTTCTTCTTGGTTGAAACCTTTGGCCACTAATCTAGCCTTGTTTCTAACCACAATACCATTTTCGTCTTGCTTGTTTCTAAAGACCCACTTAGTACCTATGACTAAGTGGTCACTTGGTCTAGGAACAAGCTTCCATACCTCATTCCTCTCAAATTGGTTCAATTCTTCTTGCATTGCAATGATCCAAAAATCATCTTTTAAGGCTTCGTCAATGCATTTAGGTTCAATTTGAGAAAGGAAGGCGGCGTTAGCACAAAAATTTTTGAAAGAAGAACGAGTTTGAACCCCTTTTGATGTATCTCCTATAATTTGCTCTTTTGGATGAGCATCTACATACTTCCATTCTTTTGGTAAAGAAATTTCGGAAGAAGATGCATTCAAATGGCTATTTTGAGGAGAGGGTTCATTTAAATTCAAATTATCAAAACCAAGATCATCATCAAAATCATTTTTCTTTAAATCGGAAATTTCATTAAAAACTACATGAATAGACTCTTCAATTACTAAAGTTCTTTTATTAAAAACCCGAAAAGCTTTAGAAACGGAAGAGTAACCAAGAAAGATGCCTTCATCGGATTTAGCATCAAATTTTCCTAAAGCATCCCTTTCATTTAAAATAAAGCATTTACAACCAAAAACTTTAAAATAGGAGATGTTTGGTTTTTTGTTATTCCATAATTCATAGGGAGTTTTGGATAAGGATGGTCTTATTAGGACTCTATTCATGATGTAGCAAGCCGTATTTACAGCTTCGGCCCAAAAGTACTTAGGTAAACTTTGTTCATTCAACATAGTTCTTGCCATTTCTTGTAGGTTTCTATTTTTCCTTTCAACTACTCCATTTTGTTGAGGATTTCTTGGAGTTGAGAAGTTGTGATTGTACCCATTACTTTCGCAAAAATTTTGAAAGTCACGGTTTTGGAATTCACCACCGTGATCACTCCGAATTGATGAAATCATGAAGCCTTTTTCGTTTTGAGTGAGTTTACAAAATTTAGAGAAACACTTGAAGCAATCACTTTTGTGAGCTAAGAAATAGGTCCAAGTGTATCTAGAGTAGTCATCCACAATCACAAAAGCATATTTGCTTCCACCTAGACTTGTTGTATCAATTGGTCCAAATAAGTCCAAATGGATCAATTGTAATGGTCTAGTAGTGCTAATTTGATTTTTTGGTTTGAAGCTTGTTTTTATTTGTTTGCCTAGTTGACATGCATCGCATACTTTGTCCTTAATAAACTTTAAATTTGGAATTCCTCGTACTAATTCTTGAGATGAGATCTTAGATATTGTTTTCATGCTTGCATGGCCTAATCTCCTATGCCAAAGCCAAGCATCATCATTTACGACGGAGAAGCACATTTCATTACTTAGTTCATCAAGATTGATGGTATAGACATTATTTTGTTTTAAAGCAATCATAGTCATGTTATGATTTGGTTTTTCAATAATGCACATATTTGATTCAAACCTAACGATATAACCTTTATCGCATAGTTGACTTATACTTAAGAGATTGTGTTTCAATCCATCAACTAGTAAAACATCATCAATGGAAAAACTAAATTTGTTACCAATAGTTCCCTTGCCAATGATTTTGCCTTTGTTGTTGTCTCCGAAGGTGACGTACCCTTCTTCTTTGCTAGTGAGCATAGAGAAATGAGATGGATCTCCAGTCATATGTCTTGAGCATCCACTATCGAGATACCATCTCTTGCTCCTAGCTTGTGGGTTTTTCTACAAAAGAGGATGATTTTTAGGTACCCATTTGATTTTGGGTGCCTCAAAAATTGACCCACTAACTTTGTTATTTATTATCGAATCCTTTATAGTTCCTTTAGGAACCCATATTAATTTTTGTGAACTCATTTTCCTAAAAGGACATTTGTAGGCAATATGTCCGGATTTGCAACAGAAGTTGCATTGCATATAAGAGGAAACATGTAATGTAGGTCCTTTTATGAAAGTGGTAGGATTTTGATGTAATCCTTTTACAAATCCAATTCCATTTCTATTTGCGATGTGACCCTTGTGTGCAAGGATCATATCTAATCCTTTGCTACCAACCTTAAACTTGTTTAAGGTTTCTTTAAGAAGCAAATTTTCATTTTTTATTGCTTCTAAATGCTCACACTTAGAGCATGGAGGAGTTTGAATATTATCAAACTTATCTTGTAGCAAAGCATGCTCTTTCTTTAAGATACTTAACTTCTTGCTAACAGTTCTACATTCATCAAATAATTCATGAAAAGCGATAGAGAGTTCTTCAAAAGATAAATCTTCATTAAGTAAATCACATACCTCTTCTCCTAAAGCCATTAGCGCGTAATGAGCAACTTGCTCGGTGTTGGACTCCTCTTCTTCGGATGCGCTTGAATCATCCCACGTTGCCTTGAACGCCTTCTTCTTTGATGTCCTCTTTTTGGCTTGAGGACAATCGTTCTTGTAGTGTCCCGGTTTTTTGCATTCATAGCAAATCACTTGGTCCTTCTTTTGTTCAAATTTATTTTTTGTATTATTTTTAAATCTGTTCTTTCTTAAATATTTTTTAAACTTTTGAGTCAAAAGTGCAATGTCATTGTCACTGTCCTCATCACTTGATGTTCCTTTCAAGTGGTCTTCTTGTGATTTGAGTGCCATATCCTTCCTGTTCTTTGGAAGGGGGTTCTCGAGCTCGTCATGAGCTTGACATGTCATTTCGTAGGTCATTAGAGACCCAATGAGTTCTTCAAGAGGGAATGCTTTAAGGTCTTTGGCCTCTTGAATGGCCGTAACTTTTGGATCCCAACTTTTAGGGAGGGATCTTAAGATTTTAGTTACTAGTTCAAAGTTAGTAAAATCTTTACCAAGAGCTTTGAGTCCATTGATGACATCCGTAAACCGGGTGTACATGTCTCCGATGGACTCACTTGGTTTCATTCGGAAAAGTTCGTAAGAGTGCACAAGGGTGTTGATTTTGGACTCTTTCACTCGGCTAGTGCCTTCATGAGTGACCTCAAGAGTTCTCCAAATATCAAAAGCCGAATCACACATTGAAACACGATTAAATTCGTTTTTGTCTAGTGCACAAAACAAGGCATTCATAGCCTTTGCATTTAAAGCAAAAACCTTCTTCTCCGATTCATTCCATTCGCTCATCGGAAGAGAAGATTTTTGAAATCCATTCTCGACAATAGACCAAAGCTCAAAGTCCATAGAAATGAGGAAGATTCTCATGCGAGTCTTCCAATATGTGTAATCCGACCCATTAAACAAAGGTGGTCGTGCAATAGAATGGCCCTCTTGCATGCCGGAGTAAGCCATCTCTCTTGGGTATTAAACCAAATATGAGAGATAACCTTGCTCTGATACCACTTGTTAGGATCGGAGCGGCACTAAGAGGGGGGGGTGAATTAGTGCAGCGGATTAAAACTTCGATTTTAACAAAATCTTTCGTACGTTAAGAATGAAACTTGAGAAATTTAACTTGAAGGCGTATTCTTAAAGTTGCGCAGCAAGAGTAATAAGGAACTAAAGCAGTAAGAAGATTTGCAGTAATGTAAATGACAATAATAAAAAGCAAACCAGAGATTACGCCGATTTTTAGAGTGGTTCGGTCAAATGACCTACTCCACTTGCGAGGCCCCTCTTTGATGAGGCCCCCACCTTCCACTAGCAAGTCTCTTGAAATGGAAGGGTAAACACCCCTCTTACAACCTTTTACAAGCAGCTCAACCTCTTACAAATTTTCAATAAGAAAGAAGGAGGAGAACTCTCTAGCAAATTGAAAACAAGACTTGCTAAGACTTTCTAAGACTTTTCTCTCAATCAAAATGCTTCTCAAAAGTTGTAACCTCAGCTGAGATTTGAGGGGTATTTATAGGCCTCAAGAGGATTCAAATTTTGGGCTCCAAAATTTGAATTCTCTTAGGGTTCCCGGTGCTGGCGGTTCCACCGCCCAGCCAGGCGGTGCCACCGCCCAGCGCTCGGGTGCTGGACGGTGCAACCGCCCAGCCAAGGAGGTGTCACCGCCCAGTTAGGCGGTGCCACCGCCTACAGTGTTTTCAGCCCGACTACAGTGTTTTCAGCCACTAGTTGGGCTTCAATCTTGGCTCTCTAGTTCGCTGGTTTAGCCTAAACCAACTCTGACTTTGGGCCCAGTTGGCCCCTAACCAGGATATAGGATTATCTCTTAATCCTAATCCTAATTACAAGTGGACTACATAACCAAAACACATCCTAAGCAAATTTTCAACCGCGAACGTCGAGTCTTGTTCTGGCGAGCTTTCCGACGAACTTTCTGCCGACGGGCTTCTAGCAAGCTCCCGAACTTGTGATGACTTTAATGAGTAGCCGAGCCTTCTCGGTGATCTCCGTGAACCTCCAACGATCTCTTCGGCGAACTTCCGAAAATTCCGACAGGTTCCCGATTTCTTCTCGGTTGGTTCTGGCAGCATCTCCGACGATTCTTCGGACTCTTAAACGTCCATCGAACATGACTCCGGTATTCTCGCTTTGTGTTTTCTGGTTATCGTAGTTAATCCTGCACACTTAACTCAATAATATGGATTAGATCAAATAACCCATCAATTGATTTTATCATCAAAATCCGAGATTCAACAGTTTTCCCCCTCTCCCTCTTTTCTCTTGTGCACGCAAGGTGCTCGCTGAATTGCTTGTAAAGCTTCCCCTTTTCACGAGACGTCGGGACTTGTACGTCGCTCGTTCTTTCGAACTAATCAACTTTCAATTTTATAGGTCCTTCAGGACCTACGAGAGGTTACAAGTGGGCTGATCTTTGCAGAGCAATATCGCAAGGGCGAAGCGCGACTTAGGCAACGCAAGCTAAGTTCGCGTCTTTGCTGCAAGGGTGCCTCGCGACTTAGGCAACGCAAGCTAAGTTCGCGTCTTAGCCGCAAGGGTGCCTCATGCCTTAGGCAATTCTAGCTAAGGCCGTGACAGAATGGTGGCGACACGTGAGAGAAAACAACAGAGAGAGAAAAATAGGATTATGAGTTTTTTTGCTTAACGATCAGTGGCCAAACATTATCAGTTTTGGCTTAAATTAAATGTGGATAATCCTTGCAGCAAGCTCTATAATTCTAATGGTGCTGATATGAAGTTTATCCTCTCTGAAGTACTTTCCTATTATACTCATTTGGTGAGACCTATACTTTTCTTTTGATGAGATCCATTTATGTGATGATGATATGCTATTCTTGAGCCAAGATATATGGTCTTGATATTATTATGATCCTCTTGTTATTTTAGAGAAGACTTATTGTAAACCTGTTATCATTAGTAGTGATAGTGGAAGTTTGAGGTGGACTATAGTCTCGTGGTTTTTCCCACATTGGGTTTTTCACATTAAAATTTAGTCTCACCTTGTGATTGATTTATTGATCTACTGTTTACGTTGCTTTGATTCATACGTGTTTTGATATTAAGTTAGTATTTTGATGAGGAACCCATTTTGATACACAAAGAGGAAAAAGAAGTATTCAGCTTTAACCAGTTTTCCCAACAAGTGGTATGAGAGCTAGGTTATTTGGTGCTAGTATTTTTCTTGTATGATTGAAATTGAACAATTAGATGGTATGATTAAATTGAACTTATCAAATTATTCCACTTGGAGGCATATGATGGAAGATTTATTTTTTTGCAAAGATTTGTATAAGTCCATCAAAGTTAAAGATAAACCTTCTACTATGGATGATTAAGAATGAGAAGTTCACTATAGAAAAGCTATTGACTATATTAGAAGATGGATGGATATTAATTTGCATGAGCATATTCTGATGAAACAAGAGCTGATGTTGTTTGGCAAAGGTTAGAAAATCTCTTTGCGAAAAATACAGTGGGAAATAGAATTTCTCTCTCCTCAGAAGACTTATAAATTTGAAGTATAAAGATGGTGGTAATATTGTTGAGCACATAAGCTTATTTCATAGTCTTGCAAATAAGCTTGTTGCTGTTAGGATCAAGAGCAGCACTAAGAGGGGGGGAGGGGGGTGAATTAGTGCAATGGAAAACTTTTACTATTTCAAAAAACTTATTTTGATTAAAACTAATTCCAACAAGAAAGATTTCAATTCAATCCATTTTGGAAGGAATTTAAACTTGAAACCTTTCGTGAAAGTGTAAGAGAAAACTAAAGGTGATTTACAATAATGTAAATAGGACAAATGAAAATTGTCGGTTTCGTAAAGTCTTTATACGATTAAAGCCGATCTCGGAAGATGTTTACATGAAAGCGTATATAGACGTAGTTAATGCACAATAAGGAGGAGAGACAGTTTGCTATAAAAGAAAGTTGCTCAAAGAATATACAAACCGAGTTTTAGAGTGGTTCGGTCAAAGTGACCTACATCCACTTTCGACTTCCTCCTCCGACGAGGTCACCGACGTCCACTAGATGCCTTCCTTCAATAGGCAAAGGCTAACCATCTTTTATAGCTTTTCTCCTTTTGCCGGATTTAGAAGACAACCCTTACAAGTTTCACTCCTCTTTCTTAGATGGTTACAAGGCTAAGAGATGAAGGAGGAGAACTCTAACTTTTACAACACTTTAAGGCTCAAGAGCTTAAGATTATGCCAATAGGTTTCATGCCCTTTTATGCAGATAAGTATAGGGTTTTTATAGGCCCCAATGGCTTCAAAAATGGAGCCAAAAAGTGTCTAATCCCAGATTTCTAGGGTCCTAGCAGTACCACCGCCATTACTGGGCGATACTACCGCTCAGTTTGGGTGGTACTACTGCTCAGTCTGGGTAGTACCACCACCTAACAGAGCTCGAAGACTGAGCTCTAGCGGTACCACCGCCTGACAAGGGTCGTACCACTGTTGGCAACAATAACTACCGGCGGTGCCATCGCCTGACAAGGGCCGTACCACCGCCTGACAGGGGTGGTACTACCACCTGACAGGGGTGGTACTACCGCCTGACAGGGGTGGTACCACCGCCCAAAATTCCTGGGAGACCGAGTCTCCCAAGCGATGCCACCGTCGGCTAGGAATTCATGGTCTTGGTTGGGCCTTGAATCCGACCCAAACCAGTCCAACTTAGGGCCCAATTGCCCCCTAATTAAGTTAGTGGGATTATCTCCCAATCCTAACTTAATTTATGCTTTAACTACGATAATTAAGACCTAATTACTGTACTTCATGTTCCGGTGCGTCAATTGCTTTTCCAGCGAGCTTTCGACGTACTTTTGGCGAACATCCGGCGAACTCTCGGCAATGCTTTGGTGGACTCCTGGCAAGCTCCTAGACTTTGCGACGATCTTTTTGGTGAGTTCCAACGAGCTTCTATGGCATGCTCTTGGACTTCTCGGTTGGTTCCCGCAGAACTTCCGACGAACGTCCGAACTTCCGTCGAACTCTTGAACTCCCAACGTGATCTCGATCTTGACTCCGGCACAACACCTACTTTATGTCTTACTGCCATCATAGTTAATCCTGCACACTTTTCTCAACATATAGATTAGATCAAACAAATTACAATTGACTTCATCATCAAAATCTGAGATTCAACAATCTCTCCCTTTTTGATAATGACAATCAATTGATAACGGATTTAACCTTAACTCCCCCTATCTATATGTCATACTTGAGAAAAGATATTCTTGAATTCATGGCCTTTGAATTCAAGAGACATATTGATAAGTTAAGTTTATTTAAATTTATCAATACATACATCATGATTCCTATCATGATCTAACATTTTCAAAATGATGTCAAGGCATGTCATCCATTTTCAAGTCTGATATTTCAAATATGAAAGATGACAAAGATAGTAATTCATCATTCAATGGTAAGATATCAATAGTAAAATTACAAGTTAAGCTATAGATATCTTATCATAATGAAGGAAGTTTATCAAGCAAATATTTCAAATATATATGATGAAATACATTGCATACATTTGTCGTTAATTTACCATATTTTGTTATTATTTCTCCCCCTTTGTTATCAACAAAAAGGAGAATAATTTCAACAATGCAAGAATGGTAAAAATTCATGCCACATTTCAATTTGTAAAAATTCATACCAATAATATTTCAAGCATTCATGACATGGTATCATTCAAAAGTTCTCACATTAAAAATTATAAATATTTAAAGAGATGGCTTCCATCAACTTCTCCCTTTTTACTTTTCATCAAAACTTTATATGAAGAAGGAGAGTAAGGAGAAAAATCCATTGAGAACAAACTTTGAATGAAGTTAAAAATGATAAAAGAGTTTCATTAAATCATGCTTCAATTTTCATAAGGATAAAAATATTCATGTGAAATCAAATCCTCATTCTTGCAAGTGTTCAATATAAAAAATCATAAAAATTCTTCCTTCATTAAGAAAGAATTTATGTGAAAGAGTCATCATATGAAGGATAAAAGAAATTATGTGAATAAGCCTTCAAATCCATTTCCCAATAAAAATTCATAAGAGATAAATCCAAGAGATGGATTTGTTAATGACTTTCATGTATAAATACTTCATGCATTCATAAAATGTTTTGTCATAGCTTTTCATCACTACTTGCATGAGGTAATATTATTAGTGCTTTGTAGTACTTAAATATTCAGAATTCGATATATGATTAAAACTACTCAATATTCAATAGAAATCATAATCATCAAGGTAAACATGATATTGCATCATTGTATGATAACATGCTCATCATCATAGAGACTTTTAGCATCAAAGCACAAAATTTTCAACATCAAAGTAAACATGTTATTGAAGCATACAACCTTATCATCATATAAAATTGGTATCATAAAATTATCAGCACAGAATTTAAGTGAGTGATCAAAGAATTGAGAAAATTCAAAAACGAAATTTAACAAATTCATGCATTTGGACAAATTAACATTCCTAACTCCGCAAATGCTCATCAAATAATACATCAAGTTATAGATACCAATATATCAAGGACTTTATCCATTCAAAAGACATATCAAGTCTAATTCTTAGAGTGATATATTCATTAAAGTAAGCTTAGAATTTAACCATCAAGGTAGTTAGCATAGAATTTTACCATCAAAGTAAGTAGCATAAAAGCACAGCATTACGATCATCAAAGTGAGTAGAATTTTAAGTTTACAACAGTAAGGTGAACAACACGGTATTACAATATAACAAGGAGGAATTGTGTCCACTTTTCTCGGTTGAATCTTGAATTTTGATGATGAAACCAATCAATATGTGTTTATATTTTAATCTGTATTTTTGAGTGACGTAGGATGCTTCGATTAGGATGAGACAATTATAGCAGGAAAATCATGTTGTGCTGGAGGAACATGTCAGAAGATTGGATGTCGAGCCGGTGGATCGGTCGACGTATCGACAGAAGGCTTCGGGCCGTGGATTCGGGCATTAGGCCAAGAAGAGCGGGTATTGCGCTAAGGATATCAGAGTTGCGGAGTCCACTGGCCGATTGGACAATAGGCCGTAAGAGAGGACGATGCACCGAAGAATCAGACAAAGCGTCGAGAGACCAATGACATGCCGGACAAATTGATTAATTGCTTAGGATTAATTGTCTCGATCGAAGTTTTGTTTTACATGCGTTGGATTAACTATGATAGCTTGAAGACATAAAGCAAGTCTACCGGAGTCAAGTTTGATGGGTGTTCGAAAGTCCGAAGATTCGTCGGAGATGTTGCTGGAACCAACCGAGAGGAAATCGGGGACTTGTCGGAGTTTTCGAAAGTCCGCCAAAGAGATCGTTGGAGGTTCGCGGAGATCATCGAGAAGGCTCGGCTACTCGCTGAACTCACTATAAGATCGGGAGCCTACTGGGAGTCCGCCGGAAGAAATCCGAGGGTGTATCGGAAGTCCGCTGGAAGATTGCCGGAAAGCTCGCCGGAAGGAAACTCGACATTGCCGGTTATAAGATCTGCTTAGGACTATTTCTTAACTTCGTAGTTTGTATGTAATTAGGGTTAGGATTAAGAGTTAATCCTATAATCTGGTTAGGGGCCAACTGGGCCCGAATTTGGACTAGTTTAGGCCAAGTTTGGAGCCCAACCAGTGAGCTGGAACAGTCCAGGCAGTGGCACCGCCAGACTAGGCGGTGGCACCGCCCAGCTGTTGGGAAATCTTGGAGCGACATCACATGTGCAGCGGAAGAACAAGAAAACAAAATCCCCGATTCCCAAAGAGATGTTCGTCGTCGTGCGAAGATTGGTGCGCAAAATCTGCAAAACATAAAACTGCGTATAGAGTATATTGTGTTACCTAGGGAGATCGTATATCCCTGTTTTCTTGCAGATCCTTAGGAGAGGGTGAAAGAGGTCAAGTGTCCTCCTCTTTAGTGGTGATCCACACAGTAGGGTTACGACGACGCTCCTCAAAACTCCAGGCCTACTTTGAGGTTGAGAGGGAGAGGAGAATAGGAGAGGCAAGCAAAGGCTCTAGCCTATGAAGCTCTGAATCCCTCCTATTTATAGAGGTCCCCTGTCAAACCCTAATGGATCCTCCCCTAGTGGGTATTGGATCTGCATCCAATAACCCAAGCCTTTTAGATTAGTGGATCTCTATCCAATAATCTCTCATGGGCTCTTATTTGATCTCGTCCATGGGATCCAATAATTCAGGGGCTTATAGGATATCCAATAAGACAAGGGCTCCATCGGATATCTCATATCCGAACCTCTACTCATCTCAATGCCTACCATATGTGTGTGACCCTCTAAGCCCAATATCAAGCTGGCTATGAGTGATACCTGTTAGAACTCCTTCTAACTCAGTGAATTATTATCTCTGTAATAATTTACTTGACTCATCGACTACGGACATACTAGGCCACTACGCCGTAGTCCCCAAACGATATAGGGGAATCCAATCCATTGGACCTGTCTGTCCTCAGTTACCGTGTACCTATAGTCCCTCATCCATCTAATATCCCAGAGACCGTATATCGAGCATGGTGCTGTTAGACCCATACGGTTTCTACTCGAGTCTTGCTCTAATCGGATTCTCCCGGAGAAACCTTTCTCTCTCAACCCGAATGACTTTGGCCAGGGATTTGTCTGAGCAAGAACACATGGGATATTCCTCTCATGACGCCGAGAGTGGATGATCCTCTATCGACACTCAATAGCCCTCGTAAGGTCGACTACCACTCCCAATATCCAACTGTACTAGATCTGGGACAGCCAAACCTATAAGTCTAGTATCAAAGAGTGGAGCACTCATACAGGACATCCTCGATGTCTCAAGTTTAAGGACCAGATACGCACACCACTAGGACTATGGAATTGTTGTCTAACAATAAGGCATCATCAACCATCCAGCATTCCATAAGCGGATCAATCAGTGAACTCATTCTCCAATGAGCACCTGTACTGTATCCCTAGTGTCCCTACACGAGCAGCTATGAGACCAGTTGCATCCATCATATGGACCGGTATATAGCACACTAGTCTGTTCGGTTATCATGATGTCCGTCTCGAGTAACCTATGACCAGGATTATTTAGGATATGTGTTTAAAGGTGAATCGATCTCATTATTGTGATCTTATCACGATCCGATTCCCATTGCACAAATCCAAGGACATCACAATATATATATACATTTATGCAATAGTTATAAAGTGATATATGCCAAAATATAATAAGCAAAAAGATTCTGTATCAAGTCACATGTGCCATCACTCACGTGATTGGCTTGCTGGGCACCTATGACTAGCAATCTCCCACTTGATCTAAAGCCAATCACCTATGTGTCTGATCCCCATCAGACCCCTGTGACGCTCAAATACAATCTGAGACAATGGCTTTGTCAGTGGATCTGCAATGTTATCTTTGGATGGAACACTTTCCACTACTACATCTCCTCGGGTTACGATCTCTTTGATAAGCTGGAACCTCCTTAGAACACTTCTGATGAGACCCGGGTTCCCTTATTTGAGTAATCGCCTCATAGTTGTCGCAATATAAGGAAGTCGGCTCCTCGCTACCCGGCATGACTCCCAAATCTGTAATGAACTTCTTCACCCAGACTCCCTCCTTTGCTGCATCTGATGCAACAATGTACTCCGCCTCTGTGGTCGAGTCAGCAGTAGTATCTTGCTTGGAACTCTTCCAGCACACTGCTCCTCTATTCAAGGTGTACACATACCCTAAATTCGACTTGCTATCATCGATATCAGACTAAAAACTTAAGTCCGTGTAGCCTTCAACCTTAAGGCTATTACCTCCATATACTAGTAAAAGATCCTTAGTCCTTCTCAATTACATAGGGATACACTTTACTACTTTCCAGTGCTCCAAGCTTGGATCCGCCTGATACCTGCTCGTGACACTCAGAGCATGCGCTATATCAGGCCTAGTACATAGCATGGCATACATGATAGACCCTATTGCTGAGGCATAAGGTATCATATCCATGTTCGCCCTTTCTTCTGGAGTCTTTGGGGACATACTCGTAGAAAGCGATATCCTATCTCATCGGTATGAGACCTCCCTTGGAATTTTCTATGCCAAACCTTTTGACAATGGTTTCTATGTACCTGGACTAGGAGAAGCCAAGCATCCTTTTGGATCTATCTCTATAGATTCGAATCCTCAAGATATAGGATGCTTCCCCTAAGTCCTTCATGGAGAAGTGTCTAGATAACCAAGCCTTTATTGTGGATAGCATTCCTACGTCATTCCCAATGATTAGGATGTCATCCACATATAACACCAAAAAGGTGATAGCGCTCCCACTTACCTTCCTGTACACACAAGGCTCATCTTCATTCTTAACGAAGTCATAAGATCTGATTGCCTCATCAAATCTTATGTTCCAACTTCGGGAAGCTTGTTTTAGTCCATAAATGGATCTAAGCAACCTACACACCTTATTTGGGCAGTTCTTGGACACGAATCACTCAGGTTGCATCATATACACCTCCTCCTTGAGGTTCCCATTGAGGAATGTAGTTTTCACATCCATCTGCCAGATCTCATAATCATAGTGTGTTGTAATAGCCAATAGAATTCTGATGGATTTTAGCATTGCTATGGGTGAGAAGGTTTCATCGTAGTCAACACCTTGCCTTTGACGATACCCCTTAGCCACTAGCCTTGCTTTATAGGTCTCTACCTTTCCATCTACTCCGATTTTTTTCTTAAAGATCCACTTGCAACCGATGGGTACAATACCTTCGGGCGCATCAACTAGGTTCCAAACCTTGTTGGAATACATAGAATCCATCTCAAAATTCATGGCTTCTTGCCACTTCCCGGAGTCTATACTCATAATAGCCTCCTCGTAGGTCTGAGGATCAATATCCTCAACATCCTCTCCTCTAATATGTCCCACATATCTCTCAGGAGGATGGGATACTCTATCAGACCTGCGTAAAGTTGAAACTTGTGTATTAGGTACCTGAACAGACTCGGGCTGTAGAGTGGTGCTTGAGCTTGGTTCTCCAACCTCGCTCAACTCTATCATTCTCCCACTATCTCCGCCAAGAATATGTTCCTTCTCAAGGAACGCTGCTCTCTTAGCTACAAAGAACTTTTGGTCCTCGAGATGATAGAAATAATACCCATAAGTTTCCTAGGGGTATCCCACAAATTTGCATTGCTCTGTCCTTGATTCTAACTTATCGGGGTTGTGTCTTTTAACGTGGGCAGGGCAGCCCCAAATCTTAACAACCTTAAGATCAGGCTTCTTCCCTTTCCATATCTCATATGGTGTAGACACTACCGACTTAGTTGGAACTCTGTTCAGAAGGTAAGCTGCGGTCTCTAGGGTATATCCCTAGAATAAGATGGGTAGGTCAGCGAAACTCATCATGGACCGTACCATATCTAATAGCGTACGATTCCTCCTTCCAGAAACACCATTGAGCTGAGGTGTATAAGGAGGTGTCCATTAGGATAATATTGTTGAATCTTGTATTTTGATGATTAAACTACTTGATATATGTTTATGATTTAATCTGCGTTTTGAGTGACGCAGGATGCCTCGATCAGGATGAGACAATTAAAGCAGGAAAATCATGTTGTGCCGGAGGAACATGTCAGAAGATTGGACGTCGGGCCGGTGGATCAGTCGACGTATCGACAGAAGGCTTCGGGCCGTGGACTCAGGCATCGGGCCAAGAAGAGCGGGTATTGTGCCAAGGATATCGGAGTTGCGGAGCCAATTGGCCGATTGGGCAATAGGCCGAAGGAAAGGACGATGAACCGAAGAATCGGACGAAGCGTCGAGGGACCAATGACATGCCAGACAACTTGGTTAATTGCTTAGGATTAATTGTCTCGATCGAAGTTTTTGTTTTGAGTGTGCAGGATTAACTACGATGAAAGTAAGACATGCAGCAGGAGTTACACCGGAGTCATGACAATGATCACGTAGGGAGTTCGAGAGCTCGACGGAAGTTCGGACAGTCGTCGGAGGTTCTGTGGGAACAAATCCGAGAAGTCCAAAAGCTTGCCAAAGGAGCTCATCGGAACTTGCCAAGTGCATCGTCGCAAGTCCAGGAGTTTGCCGGAAGTCCGCAGGAGCATCACCGAGGGTTCGTCGGATGATCGACGGAAGTTCGCCGGAAACTCGCCGGAAGAAGCGATTGACGCACCGGAGCAAGCTGCAGAATTTGTCTTAGGAAATAATCGTACTTAGCACATTGATTAAGTTAGAAATGGGAGGTGATCCCATTAGCCCAATCTTGGGGCAATTGGGCCCCTAAAGAACTCAAATTGGGCAGAATGGATCAACCCATTCGGACCCAGGTTGTTGTGGAGGTGCAACCGCCCAGGCAGGGAGGTAGCACCGCCCAGGCTATGTCTCCCAGCGAGACTGGGAGGTGTAACCGCCCCAGCCAAAAGGTGGCACCGCCCCGGGCTCAGTCTCCGAGCGAGACTGGGAGGTGCAACCTCCCTAGTCAGGCGGTGCAACCGCTTGAGCTCGGTCTTCTAGCTCTGGCAGAGAGGTGCAACCACCCCTGACAGAGGTGGCACCGCCTAGAGGCTCAGTCTTCGAGCTCTACTAGGCGGTGCAACCGCCCCAGTCAGGAGGTGCAACCGCCCCAGTCAGGAGGTGCAACTGCTTGATCCCGGAATTCCGGGAATTGACAGATTTGAGCTCTAAATTTGAACTGGGTTGGGGCCTATAAATACCCCACCCATTCAGCACTGAAAGTAAAGAACACACACTCGAAATCTTGCTGTCTTTCTGTGGTTCTAAGAGCTCAAAACTGCTAGTTCTCCTCTTTTTGTTCTTCAAAGTTTGAGTTGTAAAGAGAGGAGAGAAAACTTCCGTAAGGGTTGTCTCCTAAGCCCGTCAAAAGGAGTGAATCTGTAAGAGGGTGGTTGGCCTTCGCCTATTGAATGAAGGCCTCTAGTTGACGTCGATAACCTCATCGGTGGAGGAAGCCAAAAGTGGAGTAGGTTAAGATTGACCGAACCATTCTAAATCTCGGTTTGCCTTTCCTTTGAGCATTTTACCTTAACTGCAAACTTCTCAATAGCTTACTGCCCTTTGCGATTTTACGAACGAGTTTCAAGGTTCAGACGTAAATCTGCGTTTAGACATAAATCTATTTTTTCATATGATCATCATATTGCAGATTGCGTTTACATTTTGAGCTTTACCATAACTGCACACTGCCTTTATACATCTGCTTAAACTGCGTCTTATCTAATCAAGTGATTTACAAATCGGCACTAAGACGTAAATCTGTTTCTTCGTACGAACGTCGGATTTCAGTTTGCGCCGATATTCTGGTTTTCATCATAACTGCAAACTGCCTGCATAGATTGACTTTAACCTTGCTTAGTATCAACTTTCATACAGAAGTAGTTTTTATCGTTCGAACGCAGCTTTTGATTTTAATCGCAGAAAGTTTTCCGCTGCACTAATTCACCCCCCCCCCCTCTTAGTGCGGTCGATACTAACATTTGGTATCAGAGCGCAGTATTTCTCATTTCGGACTTACACCCGAGAGAAATGGCTTTTCATGGCTTTCTAGAGGGCTTTTCGGTTTTTCGTCCACCGTTGTTTAACGGATTGGACTACACCTATTGGAAGACCCGAATGAGGATCTTTCTTATTTCTATGGATGTTGAGCTTTGGAATCTTGTCGAAAACGGTTTTTCGAAGTCTTCTCTTCCAATGATCGAATGGTCGGATTTAGAGAAGAAGCATTTTTCTTTAAACACAAAGGCTATGAATGCCTTATTTTGCGCTTTGGACAAAAATGAGTTCAATCGGGTTTCTTTGTGCGAAACGGCTTTCGATATTCGGCGCACTCTTGAAATCACGCACGAGGGAACTAGTAGAGTCAAAGACTCGAAAGTTAATATTTTACTGCATGATTTCGAGCTTTTTCAAATGAAGCCGAGCGAAACCATTGGTAACATTTACACCCGTTTTACGAATGTCGTCAATGGTTTAAGAGCTCTTGGCAAATGTTTTTTGAATTCTGAACTTGTGAACAAGATTTTGCGTTCTCTTTCTAAGAAGTGGGATTCAAAAGTAACGGCTTTACAAGATACAAAAGATTTAAATATTTTTCCACTTGAAGAACTAATTGGTTCATTGATCACATATGAAATGACGTGCAATGCACGTGAAGAACTTGAGAACCACCTTCCAAAGAACAGGAAGGATTTGGGACATAGAACATTTGAAGACCACTCGAGCATAAGCTCAAGTGATGGTGAACTTAAACTACAAATGAAACAAAAATTAAAAAGTAAAAAGAACAGAACTACTTGCTTTGAACGCAAGAAGAAGAACAAAAATTGGGATGAATCGAGCTCCTCAGAAGACGAGGAGAAAATCAACAAAGGCGAGATGGCAAACTACGCCTTTACGCCTTTCGACGCTGAGGTAATCAAAATGCCTTTAATTTACTTTGAAATTACATGATGCTTTTCGTAAAGCATTTTTCTTTTTTATTTAATTTTCTTAAAAATTTCATGTTTAATAATTTTATAATAAAAATACAAACAATTTTGAATCATGCTTATCATTCTAGTAATTTTGAAAATAATCATGAAAATTACATGTTTATGATAAACAAAATGATTTTGATTAAAAATACCTTATGAAATCATGCTATATGTAGTTAAGAAGTAATAATGTGTATTATGTTGATTTCCATTGTTATTTCTCGATTTTGAGTATATGAAATCATGTTTAATTTGAAGTTATGATTAATGAGTATATATTTTTGAAATTATGTATGATGATTCTTGATATTTATGTATTATAGATTTTCATGATAATAACAGTGGTTTTAAAAAAAATAATAATAAAAATTGATGCATGTTTTCATAAATGAAAAGGCATGCTAACATGAAATCGACCACTTAAAATGAAACACTTAAAAAGGGGAAAAATATATTATCAATGAAATCATGAATCTATTTATGTTATAAATTTTGTGAGCCATAAAATGATTTTGATGAATTAAATTTGAAATGAGTTTTATCAAAATTATGATCTTGATTTATCAAATTGAATGAATTGAAAATTACATGTTTATGATAAACAAAATAATTTTGATTAAAAATATTTTATGAAATCATGCTATATGTGGTTGAGAAGTAATAATGTGTATTATGTTGATTTCCATTGTTATTTCTCGATTTTAAGTATATGAAATCATGTTTAATTTGAAGTTATGATTAATGAGTATATATTTTTGAAATTATGTATGATGATTCTTGATATTTATGGATTATCGATTTTCATGATAATAACAGTGGCTTAAAAAAAAAAAAAAAATTGATGCATGTTTTCATAAATGAAAAGGCATGCTAACATGAAATCGACCACTTAAAATGAAACACTTAAAAAGGGGGAAAATATATTATCAATGAAATCATGAATCGATTTATGTTATAAATTTTGTGAGCCATAAAATGATTTTGATGAATTAAATTTGAAATGAGTTTTATCAAAATCATGATCTTGATTTATCAAATTGAATGAATTGAAAATGAATGATGATTTTTCTCTGGAATGATTGTGACTTGTATTCCTTGTATTCATGATATGATTTTTATGCAATTCTTTGTATTCATGAAATATTTATCTCATCACCCAATTATTTCTTTTCAATATTCCTCAAGTGATGATATGAATGCATGAGATATTCATTAATTTATTTTGATGTATGCAAATGAGAAGTTTCGATCATGCATGGTAGGATGCAATGTGACAAATTAATACCATGATGATTTGAAATAATATGAATGATGATTTGGAATCATGCATATAATAATGAGTTTATATGTTTTGAAAATGTGCATGTTTTAATTTGAAAATATAATGATGCACAAATGAGATTGATACTAACCTTTGTCATGATTTAAAAATTGATGTATGGGTTTTTCCCTTCTTTTTGACAATGACAAAAGAGGAGATAGCTAGCTTGCACAATTCAAGAAGAAAGCAAAATTTGCACTTCTCAAAAGAGAAGAAATTGCTATCTTGAACATCACCAAGAAGTGCTGTCTTGCAAATCTCAAGACACATAAATGCAATCATGCAAAATTTGTAATTTTGCACATCATTAAAATTTATGATGCTTTGGTGATTATGCACGTTCTAAAATGTTATAAAATTCACTAGCTTGCATGATGTAGAACTTAGCTATATTGAACATCACCAAGGAATGCTATCTTGCCTATCTCAAGAAGCAAAAAGTTGACTTGCACATCTAGCAAAACTTATATTTCAAGAAGCAAGAGTTGCTTTCTTGAACATCTCAAAATTGCTAGCTTGCGGGCCTTAAAATGTAGAAATTTTTTGCTAGCTTGTATATGGTAAACTTGCTATCATACTACCATGATGATGAGCATGCCTTATCCTTATGATTATATTTGAAAAACTATGGCAAAAATATGTCCGAATGATTAAACGTGTTAAAATTATTTTTTGGACTTTTTTGATTGAATGATCAAATCACTTGATTGCCATAATGATTTTACACAATTACTTGCCATGATTACATGTTGGAAATAATGTGCTTGAATACAAAAATTTCCATGATAATAAGCATGTTTTACCTTCATGATTGTAATTGAATATCTCTAGTAAAACCCTGTCCGAATGTATGAAAGTGTCAAATTTCATTTTCGGATTTTCTTGATCCTAACAATTGGATTTTCTTGATACATTATCCTCTTCCGAACTTAACAAGCATATGCCATATCAAGTTTAATTCACATCATTGATTTTTGACATGTGGAATCATCTAGCAAATGCACTTATCATGTGAAAAATATTTTTTGAGAAACATATTTGATGATTCCCTCTTATAAAAGGAAGATATTTTTACATACAAGGATTTGACTCACTTACATATCTTAATCCTTGCAAAAATGAAGTGTGCTTTAATATCTTATCGATTTGAACTTCACATATGGCTTTCCTCCTTCATGTAAAAAGATAACAAATAAAAAGGAAGAAGCAATACAAGATATCTCCATGTCATGTTTTCCTTGAGATGTTTGCATAATTGGTATCCTATCACTCACTGTTGGAAAATGACATGAACCAATTTATGGCATCGCACTTATATTTAAAATTTGCTTATATCGTTCTCCTTGTTGTTGATGACAAAGGGGGAGAAATATATAAATTGATACTATGAGTGCCATATTTGAAGAATATGAATAGATGCTATGAATGCCATATTATGATGAGATATCAAAAGCAGCATTCATATGAATAGGTGCTATGAATGTCATATCATGTTAAGATATCAAGAACTTGAATTGCAATTTGACATGTTGATATCTTACCATTTGATGATAGCAAACTTGCATGATGATAACAATAGATATTATGTTTTTCATGCAATGAGTTAAACTTATATCACAAACACTTGATTGTGGTACTTCTCCTTTTTGTTGATGACAAAGGGGGAGAAGTATGTTGATGACATGACATGTTATGCATAAGTTTATGATGACATGTTGCTTGGATTTTTGAATCCAAGAGTTTCTATCAATATGGCATATTGATAGGGGGAGTTTGTTTAAACTCACGGAGTTAAAGTTAACTCCGATTATGATGACATGTTGCTTAGATTTTTGAATCTAAGAATTTCTATCAATATGGCATATTGATAGGGGAAGTTTGTTTAAACTCTGGGAGTTAAGGTTAACTCCGATTATGATGACATGTTGCTTAGATTTTTGAATCTAAGAATTTCTATCAATATGGCATATTGATAGGGGGAGTTTGTTTAAACTCTGGGCGTTAAGTTTAACTCCGTCATCAAGTGGTTGTTATCATCAAAAAGGGGGAGATTGTTGAATCTCGTATTTTGATGATGAAACTACTTGATATATGTTTATGATTTAATCTGCGTTTTGAATGATGCAGGATGCCTCGATCAGGATGAGACAATTAAAGCAGGAAAATCATGTTGTGCCGGAGGAACATGTCAGAAGATTGGACGTCAGGCCGGTGGATCGGTCGACGTATCGACAGAAGGCTTCGGGCCGTGGACTCGGGCATCGGGCCAAGAAGAGCGGGTATTGTGCCAAGGATATAGGACTTGCGGAGCCAACTGGCCGATTAGGCAATAGGCCGCAGGAAAGGACGATGCGCCGAAGAAACGGACGAAGCGTCGAGGGACCAATGACATGCCGGATAACTTGGTTAATTGCTTAGGATTAATTGTCTCGATCAAAATTTTTGTTTTGAGTGTGCAGGATTAAGTACGATGAAAGTAAGACATGCAGCAGGAGTTGCGCCGGAGTCATGACAATGATCACGTTGGGAGTTCGAGAGCTCGACGGAAGTTCGGACAGTCGTCGGAGGTTCTACGGGAACAAATCCGAGAAGTTTGCCGAAGGAGCTCATCGGAACTTGCCAAGTGGATCGTCGCAAGTCCAGGAGTTTGCCGAAAGTCCGCAGGAGCATCACCGAGGGTTCGTCGGATGATCGACGGAAGTTTGCCGGAAACTTGTCGGAAGAAGCGATTGACGCACCGGAGCAAGCTGCAGAATTTGTCTTAGAAAATAATCGTAGTTAGCACATTGATTAAGTTAGAAATGGGAGGTGATCCCATTAGCTTAATCTTGGGGCAATTGGGCCCCTGAAGAACTCAAATTGGGCCGAATGGATCAACCCATCCGGACCCAGGTTGCTGTGGGAGGTGCAACCGCCAGGCAGGGAGGTAGCACCACCCAGGCTATGTCTCCCAGCGAGACTGGGAGGTGCAACCGCCCCAGCCAAGAGGTGGCACCGCCCCGGGCTCAGTCTCCGAGCGAGATTGGGAGGTGCAACCTCCCTAGTCAGGCGGTGCAACCGCTTGAGCTCGGTCTTCTAGCTCTGGCAGAGAGGTGCAACCACCCCTGACAGAGGTGGCACCGCCTAGAGGCTCAGTCTTCGAGCTCTGCTAGGCGGTGCAACCGCCCCAGTCAGGAGGTGCAACCGCCTGATCCCGGAATTCCAGGAATTGATAGATTTGAGCTCCTAATTTGAACTGGGTTGGGGCCTATAAATACCCCACCCATTCAGCACTGAAAGTAAAGAACACACACTCGAAATCTTGCTGTCTTTCTGTGGTTCTAAGAGCTCAAAACTGCTAGTTCTCCTCTTTCTGTTCTTCAAAGTTTGAGTTGTAAAGAGAGGAGAGAAAACTTCTGTAAGGGTTGTCTCCTAAGCCCGTCAAAAGGAGTGAATCTGTAAGAGGGTGGTTGGCCTTCGCCTATTGAAGGAAGGCCTCTAGTTGACGTCGGTAACCTCGTCGGTGGAGGAAGCCAAAAGTGGAGTAGGTCAAGATTGACCTAACCACTCTAAATCTCGGTTTGCATTTCCTAAGAGCATTTTACCTTCACTGCAAACTTCTTAATAGCTTACTGCCCTCTGCGATTTTACGAACGAGTTTCAAGGTTCAGACTTAAATCTGCGTTTAGACGTAAATCTGCTTTTTCGTATGATCATCATATTGCAGATTGCGTTTACATTTTGAGCTTTACCATAACTGCGCACTGCCTTTATACTGCTGCTTAAACAGCGTCTTATCTAATCAAGTGATTTACGAATCGGCACTTAGACGTAAATCTGTTTCTTCGTACGAACGTCGGATTTCAGTTTCCGCCGATATTCTGGTTTTCATCATTACTGCAAACTACCTGCATAGATTGACTTTAACCTTTCTTAGTCTCAACTTTCATACAGAAGTTGTTTTTATCGTTCGAACGCAGCTTTCGATTTTAATCGCAGAAAGTTTTCCGCTGCACTAATTCACCCCCCCCCCTCTTAGTGCTGTCGATCCTAACAATTGGTATCAGAGCGCGGTATTTCTCATTTCGGACTTACACCCGAGAGAAATGGCTTTTCATGGCTTTCAAGAGGGCTTTTCTGTTTTTCGTCCACCGTTGTTTAACAGATTGGACTACACCTATTGGAAGACCCGAATGAGGATCTTTCTTATTTCTATGGATGTTGAGCTTTGGAATCTTGTCGAAAACGATTTTTCGAAGCCTTCTCTTCTAATGATCGAATGGTCGGATTTAGAGAAGAAGCATTTTTCTTTAAACGCAAAGGCTATGAATGCCTTATTTTGCGCTTTGGACAAAAATGAGTTCAATCGGGTTTCTTTGTGCGAAACGGTTTTCGATATTTGGCGCACTCTTGAAATCACGCACGAGGGAACTAGTGGAGTTAAAGACTCGAAAGTTAATATTTTACTGCATGATTTCGAGCTTTTTCAAATGAAGCCAAGCGAAACCATTGGTGACATGTACACCCGTTTTACGAATGTCGTCAATGGTTTAAGAGCTCTTGGCAAATGTTTTTTGAATTCTGAACTTGTGAACAAGATTTTGCGTTCTCTTTCTAAGAAGTGGGATTCAAAAGTAACGGCTTTACAAGAAACAAAAGATTTAATATTTTTCCACTTGAAGAACTAATTGGTTCATTGATCACATATGAAATGACGTGCAATGCACGTGAAGAACTTGAGAACCACCTTCCAAAGAACAGGAAGGATTTGGGACATAGAACATTTGAAGACCACTCGAGCATAAGCTCAAGTGATGGTGAACTTAAACTACAAATGAAACAAAAATTAAAAAGTAAAAAGAACAGAACTACTTGCTTTGAACTCAAGAAGAAGAACAAAAATTGTGATGAATCGATCTCCTCAGAAGACGAGGAGAAAATCAACAAAGGCGAGACGGCAAACAACGCCTTTACGCCTTTCGACGCTGAGGTAATCAAAATGCCTTTAATTTACTTTGAAATTACATGATGCTTTTCGTAAAGCATTTTTCTTTTTTATTTAATTTTCTTGAAAATTACATGTTCAATAATTTTATAATGAAAATACAAACAATTAGGAATCATGCTTATCATTCTAGTAATTTTGAAAATAATCATGAAAATTACATGTTTATGATAAACAAAATAATTTTGATTAAAAATATCTTATGAAATCATGCTATATGTGGTTGAGAAGTAATAATGTGTATTATGTTGATTTCCATTGTTATTTCTCGATTTTGAGTATATGAAATCATGTTTAATTTGAAGTTATGATTAATGAGTATATATTTTTGAAATTATGTATGATGATTCTTGATATTTATGTATTATAGATTTTCATGATAATAACAGTGGCTTTAAAAAAAATAATAATAAAAATTGATGCATGTTTTCATAAATGAAAAGGCATGCTAACATGAAATCGACCACTTAAAATGAAACAATTAAAAAGGGGAAAAATATATTATCAATGAAATCATGAATCTATTTATGTTATAAATTTTGTGAGCCATAAAATGATTTTGATGAATTAAATTTGAAATGAGTTTTATCAAAATCATGATCTTGATTTATCAAATTGAATGAATTGAAAATGAATGATGATTTTTCTCTTGAATGATTGTGACTTGTATTCCTTGTATTCATGATATGATTTTTATGCAATTCTTTGTATTCATGAAATATTTATCTCATCACCCAATTATTTCTTTTCAATATTCCTCAAGTGATGATATGAATGCATGAGATATTCATGAATTTATTTTGATGTATGCAAATGAGAAGTTTCGATCATGCATGGTAGGATGCAATGTGACAAATTAATACCATGATGATTTGAAATAATATGAATGATGATTTGGAATCATGCATATAATAATGAGTTTATATGTTTTGAAAATGTGCATGTTTTAATTTGAAAATATAATGATGCACAAATGAGATTGATACTAACCTTTGTCATGATTTAAAAATTGATGTAAAGGGTTTTTCCCTTCTTTTTGACAATGACAAAAGGGGAGATAGCTAGCTTGCACAATTCAAGAAGAAAGCAAAATTTGCACTTCTCAAAAGAGAAGAAATTGCTATCTTGAACATCACCACGAAGTGCTATCTTGCAAATCTCAAGACACATAAATGCAATCATGCAAAATTTGTAATTTTGCACATCATTAAAATTTATGATGCTTTGGTGATTATGCATGTTCTAAAATGTTATAAAATTCACTAGCTTGCATGATGTAGAACTTAGCTATATTGAACATCACCAAGGAATGCTATCTTGCCTATCTCAAAAAACAAAAAGTTGACTTGCACATCTAGCAAAACTTATATTTCAAGAAGCAAGAGTTGCTTTCTTGAACATCTCAAAATTGCTAGCTTGCGGGCCTTAAAATGTAGAAATTTTTTGCTAGCTTGTATATGGTAAACTTGCTATCATACTACCATGATGATGAGCATGCCTTATCCTTATGATTATATTTGAAAAACTATGGCAAAAATATGTCCGAATGATTAAACGTGTTAAAATTATTTTTCAGACTTTTTTGATTGAATGATCAAATCACTTGATTTCCATAATGATTTTACACAATTACTTGCCATGATTACATGTTGGAAATTATGTGCTTGAATACAAAAATTTCCATGATAATAAGCATGTTTTACCTTCATGATTGTAATTGAATATCTCTAGTAAAACCCTGTCCGAATGTATGAAAGTGTCAAATTTCATTTTCGGATTTTCTTGATCCTAACAATTGGATTTTCTTGATACATTATCCTCTTCCGAACTTAACAAGCATATGTCATATCAAGTTTAATTCACATCATTGATTTTTGACATATGGAATCATCTAGCAAATGCACTTATCATGTGAAAAATATTTTTTGAGAAACATATTTGATGATTCCCTCTTATAAAAGGAAGATATTTTTACATACAAGGATTTGACTCACTTACATATCTTAATCCTTGCAAAAATGAAGTGTGCTTTAATATCTTATCGATTTGAACTTCACATATGGCTTTCCTCCTTCATGTAAAAAGATAACAAATAAAAAGGAAGAAGCAATACAAGATATCTCCATGTCATGTTTTCCTTGAGATGTTTGCATAATTGGTATCCTATCACTCACTGTTGGAAAATGACATGAACCAATTTATGGCATCGCACTTATATTTAAAATTTGCTTATATCGTTCTCCTTGTTGTTGATGACAAAGGGGGAGAAATATATAAATTGATACTATGAGTGCCATATTTGAAGAATATGAATAGATGCTATGAATGCCATATTATGATGAGATATCAAAAGCAGCATTCATATGAATAGGTGCTATGAATGTCATATCATGTTAAGATATCAAGAACTTGAATTGCAATTTGACATGTTGATATCTTACCATATGATGATAGCCAACTTGCATGATGATAACAATAGATATTATGTTTTTCATGCAATGAGTTAAACTTATATCACAAACACTTGATTGTTGTACTTCTCCTTTTTGTTGATGACAAAGGGGGAGAAGTATGTTGATGACATGACATGTTATGCATAAGTTTATGATGACATGTTGCTTGGATTTTTGAATCCAAGAGTTTCTATCAATATGGCATATTGATAGGGGGAGTTTGTTTAAACTCTGGGAGTTAAGGTTAACTCCGATTATGATGACATGTTGCTTAGATTTTTGAATCTAAGAATTTCTATCAATATGGCATATTGATAGGGGGAGTTTGTTTAAACTCTGGGAGTTAAGGTTAACTCCGATTTTTATGACATGTTGCTTAGATTTTGGAATCTAAGAATTTCTATCAATATGGCATATTGATAGGGGGAGTTTGTTTAAACTCCGGGAGTTAAGTTTAACTCCGTCATCAAGTGGTTGTCATCATCAAAAAGGGGGAGATTGTTGAATCTCGTCTTTTGATGATGAAACTACTTGATATATGTTTATGATTTAATCTGCGTTTTGAGTGACGCAGGATGCCTCGATCAGGATGAGACAATTAAAGCAGGAAAATCATGTTGTGCCGGAGGAACATGTCAGAAGATTGGACGTTGGGCCGGTGGATCGATCGACGTATCGACAGTTGGCTTCGGGCCGTGGACTCGGGCATCGGGCCAAGAAGAGCGGGTATTGTGCCAAGGATATCGGAGTTGCGGAGCCAACTGGCCAATTGGGCAATAGGCCGCAGGAAAGGACGATGCGCCGAAGAATCGGACGAAGCGTCGAGGGACCAATGACATGCCGGACAACTTGGTTAATTGCTTAGGATTAATTGTCTCGATCGAAATTTTTGTTTTGAGTGTGCAGGATTAACTACGATGAAAATAAGACATGCAGCAGGAGTTGCGCCGGAGTCATGACAATGATCACGTTAGGAGTTCGGGAGCTCGACGGAAGTTCGGACAATCGTCAGAGGTTCTGCGGGAACAAATCCGAGAAGTCCAGAAGCTTGCCAAAGGAGCTCATCGGAACTTGCCAAGTGGATCGTCGCAAGTCCAGGAGTTTGCCGGAAGTCCGCAGGAGCATCACCGAGGGTTCGTCGGATGATCGACGGAAGTTCGCCGGAAACTCGCCGGAAGAAGCGATTGACGCACCGGAGCAAGCTGCAGAATTTGTCTTAGGAAATAATCGTAGTTAGCACATTGATTAAGTTAGAAATGGGAGGTGATCACATTAGCTTAATCTTGGGGCAATTGGGCCCCTGAAGAACTCAAATTGGGCCGAATGGATCAACCCATTCGGACCCAGGTTGCTGTGGGAGGTGCAACCGCCCAGGCAGGGAGGTAGCACCGCCCAGGCTATGTCTCCCAGCGAGACTGGGAGGTGCAACCGCCCCAGCCAAGAGGTGGCACCGCCTCGGGCTCAGTCTCCGAGCGAGACTGGGAGGTGCAACCTCCCCAGTCAGGCGGTGCAACCGCTTGAGCTCGGTCTTCGAGCTCTGGCAGAGAGGTGCAACCGCCCCTGACAGAGGTGGCACCGCCCAGAGGCTCAGTTTTGGAGCTCTGCTAGGCGGTGCAACCGCCCAAGTCAGGAGGTGCAACCGCCTGATCCCGGAATTCCTTGAATTGACAGATTTGAGCTCCAAATTTGAACTGGGTTGGGGCCTATAAATACCCCACCCATTCAGCACTGAAAGTAAAGAACACACACTCGAAATCTTGCTGTCTTTCTGTGGCTCTAAGAGCTCAAAACTGCTAGTTCTCCTCTTTCTGTTCTTCAAAGTTTGAGTTGTAAAGAGAGGAGAGAAAACTTCTGTAAGGGTTGTCTCCTAAGCCCGTCAAAAGGAGTGAATCTGTAAGAGGGTGGTTGGCCTTCGCCTATTGAAGGAAGGCCTCTAGTTGACGTCGGTAACCTCGTCGGTGGAGGAAGCCAAAAGTGGAGTAGGTCGAGATTGACCGAACCACTCTAAATCTCGATTTGCATTTCCATTGAGCATTTTACCTTCACTGCAAACTTCTCAATAGCTTACTGCCCTCTGCGATTTTACGAACGAGTTTCAAGGTTCAGACGTAAATCTGCGTTTAGACGTAAATCTGCTTTTTCGTATGATCATCATATTGCAGATTGCGTTTACATTTTGAGATCTACCATAACTGCACACTGCCTTTATACTTATGCTTAAACTGCGTCTTATCTAATCAAGTGATTTACGAATCGACACTTAGACGTAAATCTGTTTCTTCGTACGAACGTCGGATTTTAGTTTGCGCCGATGTTCTGGTTTTCATCATAACTACAAACTGCCTGCATAGATTGACGTTAACCTTGCTTAGTATCAACTTTCATACAGAAGTTGTTTTTATCGTTCGAACGCAGCTTTCGATTTTAATCGCAGAAAGTTTTCCGCTGCACTAATTCACCCCCCCCCCCCTCTTTGTGTTTTCGATACTAACAATTGGTATCAGAGCGCGGTATTTCTCATTTCGGACTTACACCCGAGAGAAATGGCTTTTTATGGCTTTCAAGAGGGCTTTTCGGTTTTTCGTCCACCGTTGTTTAAAGGATTGGACTACACCTATTGGAAGACCCGAATGAGGATCTTTCTTTTTTCTATGGATGTTAAGCTTTGGAATCTTGTCGAAAACGGTTTTTCGAAGTCTTCTCTTCCAATGAACGAATGGTCGGATTTAGAGAAGAAGCATTTTTCTTTAAACGCAAAGGCTATGAATGCCTTATTTTGCGCTTTGGACAAAAATGAGTTCAATCGGGTTTCTTTGTGCGAAACGGCTTTCGATATTTAGCGCACTATTGAAATCACGCACGAGGGAACAAGTAGAGTCAAAGACTCGAAAGTTAATATTTTACTGCATGATTTCGAGCTTTTTCAAATGAAGCCAAGCGAAACCATTGGTGACATATACACTCGTTTTACGAATGTCGTCAATGGTTTAAGAGCTCTTGGCAAATGTTTTTTGAATTCTGAACTTGTGAACAAGATTTTGCGTTCTCTTTCTAAGAAGTGGGATTCAAAAGTAACGGCTTTACAAGAAACAAAAGATTTAAATATTTTTCCACTTGAAGAACTAATTGGTTCATTGATCACATACGAAATGACGTGCAATGCACGTGAAGAACTTGAGAACCACCTTCCAAAGAACAGGAAGGATTTGGGACATAGAACATTTGAAGACCACTCGAGCATAAGCTCAGGTGATGGTGAACTTAAACTACAAATGAAACAAAAATTAAAAAGTAAAAGGAACAGAACTACTTGCTTTGAACGCAAGAAGAAGAACAAAAATTGGGATGAATCGATCTCCTCAGAAGACGAGGAGAAAATTAACAAAGGCAAGATGGCAAACTACGCCTTTACGCCTTTCGACGCTGAGGTAATCAAAATGCCTTTAATTTACTTTGAAATTACATGATGCTTTTCGTAAAGCATTTTTCTTTTTTATTTAATTTTCTTGAAAATTACATGTTTAATAATTTTATAATGAAAATACAAACAATTAGGAATCATGCTTATCATTCTAGTAATTTTGAAAATAATCATGAAAATTACATGTTTATGATAAACAAAATGATTTTGATTAAAAATATCTTATGAAATCATGCTATATGTGGTTGAGAAGTAATAATGTGTATTATGTTGATTTCCATTGTTATTTCTCGATTTTGAGTATATGAAATCATGTTTAATTTGAAGTTATGATTAATGAGTATATATTTTTGAAATTTTGTATGATGATTCTTGATATTTATGTATTATAGATTTTCATGATAATAACAGTGGCTTTAAAAAAAATAATAATAAAAATTGATGCATGTTTTCATAAATGAAAAGGCATGCTAACATGAAATCGACCACTTAAAATGAAACACTTAAAAAGGGGAAAAATATATTATCAATGAAATCATGAATCTATTTATGTTATAAATTTTGTGAGCCATAAAATGATTTTGATGAATTAAATTTGAAATGAGTTTTATCAAAATCATGATCTTGATTTATCAAATTGAATGAATTGAAAATGAATGATGATTTTTCTCTTGAATGATTGTGACTTGTATTCCTTGTATTCATGATATGATTTTTATGCAATTCTTTGTATTCATGAAATATTTATCTCATCACCCAATTATTTCTTTTCAATATTCCTCAAGTGATGATATGAATGCATGAGATATTCATGAATTTATTTTGATGTATGCAAATGAGAAGTTTCGATCATGCATGGTAGGATGCAATGTGACAAATAAATACCATGATGATTTGAAATAATATGAATGATGATTTGGAATCATGCATATAATAATGAGTTTATATGTTTTGAAAATGTGCATGTTTTAATTTGAAAATATAATGATGCACAAATGAGATTGATACTAACCTTTGTCATGATTTAAAAATTGATGTAAAGGGTTTTTCCCTTCTTTTTGACAATGACAAAAGGGGAGATAGCTAGCTTGCACAATTCAAGAAGAAAGCAAAATTTGCACATCTCAAAAGAGAAGAAATTGCTATCTTGAACATCACCAAGAAGTGCTATCTTGCAAATCTCAAGACACATAAATGCAATCATGCAAACTTTTTAATTTTGCACATCATTAAAATTTATGATGCTTTGGTGATTATGCATGTTCTAAAATGTTATAAAATTCACTAGCTTGCATGATGTAGAACTTAGCTATATTGAACATCACCAAGGAATGCTATCTTGCCTATCTCAAGAAGCAAAAAGTTGACTTGCACATCTAGCAAAACTTATATTTCAGGAAGCAAGAGTTGCTTTCTTGAACATCTCAAAATTGCTAGCTTGCGGGCCTTAAAATTTAGAAATTTTTTGCTAGCTTGTATATTGTAAACTTGCTATCATACTACCATGATGATGAGCATGCCTTATCCTTATGATTATATTTGAAAAACTATGGCAAAAATATATCCGAATGATTAAACGTGTTAAAATTATTTTTCGGGATTTTTTGATTGAATGATCAAATCACTTGATTGCCATAATGATTTTACACAATTACTTGCCATGATTACATGTTGGAAATTATGTGCTTGAATACAAAAATTTCTGTGATAATAAGCATGTTTTACCTTCATGATTGTAATTGAATATCTCTAGTAAAACCCTGTCCGAATGTATGAAAGTGTCAAATTTCATTTTTCGATTTTCTTGATCCTAACAATTGGATTTTCTTGATACATTATCCTCTTCCGAACTTAACAAGCATATGTCATATCAAGTTTAATTCACATAATTGATTTTTGACAAATGGAATCATCTAGCAAATGCACTTATCATGTGAAAAATATTTTTCGAGAAACATATTTAATGATTCCCTCTTAGAAAAGGAAGATATTTTTACATACAAGGATTTGACTCACTTACATATCTTAATCTTTGCAAAAATGAAGTGTGCTTTAATATCTTATCGATTTGAACTTCACATATGGCTTTCCTCCTTCATGTAAAAAGATAACAAATAAAAAGGAAGAAGCAATAAAAGATATCTCCATGTCATGTTTTCCTCGAGATGTTTGCATAATTGGTATCCTATCACTCACTGTTGGAAAATGACATGAACCAATTTATGGCGTCACACTTATATTTAAAATTTGCTTATATCGTTCTCCTTGTTGTTGATGACAAAGGGGGAGAAATATATAAATTGATACTATGAGTGCCATATTTGAAGAATATGAATAGATGTTATGAATGCCATATTATGATGAGATATCAAAAGCAGCATTCATATGAATAGGTGCTATGAATGTCATATCATGTTAAGATATCAAGAACTTGAATCGCAATTTGACATGTTGATATCTTACCATTTGATGATAGCAAACTTGCATGATGATAACAATAGGTATTATGTTTTTCATGCAATGAGTTAAACTTATATCACAAACACTTGATTGTGGTACTTCTCCTTTTTGTTGATGACAAAGGGGGAGAAGTATGTTGATGACATGACATGTTATGCATAAGTTTATGATGACATGTTGCTTGGATTTTTGAATCCTAGAGTTTCTATCAATATGGCATATTGATAGGGGGAGTTTGTTTAAACTCTGGGAGTTAAGGTTAACTCCGATTATGATGACATGTTGCTTAGATTTTTGAATCTAAGAATTTCTATCAATATGGCATATTGATAGGGGGAGTTTGTTTAAACTCCGGGAGTTAAGTTTAACTCCGTCATCAAGTGGTTGTCATCATCAAAAAGGGGGAGATTGTTGAATCTCGTATTTTGATGATGAAACTACTTGATATATGTTTTTGATTTAATCTGTGTTTTGAGTGACGCAGGATGCCTCGATCAGGATGAGACAATTAAAGCAGGAAAATCATGTTGTGCCGGAGGAACATGTCAGAAGATTGGACGCCGGACCGGTGGATCGGTCGACGTATCGACAAAAGGCTTCGGGCCGTGGACTCAGGCATCGGGCCAAGAAGAGCGGGTATTGTGCCAAGGATATCGGAGTTGCGGAGCCAACTGGCCGATTGGGCAATAGGCCGCAGGAAAGGACGATGCATCGAAGAATCGGACGAAGCGTCGAGGGACCAATGACATGCCGGACAACTTGGTTAGTTGCTTAGGATTAATTGTCTCGATCGAAGTTTTTGTTTCGAGTGTGTAGGATTAACTACGATGAAAGTAAGACATGCAGCAGGAGTTGCGCCGGAGTCATGACAATGATCACGTTGGGAGTTCGAGAGCTCGACGGAAGTTCGGACAGTCGTCGGAGGTTCTGCGGGAACAAATCCGAGAAGTCCAGAAGCTTGCCAAAGGAGCTCATCGGAACTTGCCAAGTGGATCGTCGTAAGTCCAGGAGTTTGCTGGAAGTCCGCAGGAGCATCACCGAGGGTTCGTCGGATGATCGACGGAAGTTCGTCGGAAACTCGCCGGAAGAAGCGATTGACGCACCGGAGCAAGCTGCAAAATTTGTCTTAGGAAATAATCGTAGTTAGCACATTGATTAAGTTAGAAATGGGAGGTGATCCCATTAGCTTAATCTTGGGGCAATTGGGCCCCTGAAGAACTCAAATTGGGCCGAATGGATCAACCCATTCGGATCCAGGTTGCTGTGGGAGGTGCAACCGCCCAGGCAGGGAGGTAGCACCGCCCAGGCTATGTCTCCCAGCGAGACTGGAAGGTGCAATCGCCCTAGCCAAGAGGTGGCACCGCCCCGGGCTCAGTCTCCGAGCGAGACTGGGAGGTGCAACCTCCCCAGTCAGGCGACGCAACCGCTTGAGCTCGGTCTTCGAGCTCTGGTAGAGAGGTGCAACCGCCCTTGGCAGAGGTGGCACCGCCCAAAGGCTCAGTCTTCGAGTTTTGCCAGGCGGTGCAACCGCCCCAGTCAGGAGGTGCAACCGCCTGATCCCGGAATTCCGGGAATTGACAGATTTGAGCTCCAAATTTGAACTGGGTTGGGGCCTATAAATACCCCACCCATTCAGCACTGAAAGTAAAGAACACACACTCGAAATCTTGCTATCTTTCTGTGGTTCTAAGATCTCAAAACTGCTAGTTCTCCTCTTTCTGTTCTTCAAAGTTTGAGTTGTAAAGAGAGGAGAGAAAACTTCTGTAAGGGTTGTCTCCTAAGCCCGTCTAGTTGACGTCGGTAACCTCGTCGGTGGAGGAAGCCAAAAGTGGAGTAGGTTAAGATTGACCGAACCACTCTAAATCTCGGTTTGCATTTCCTTTGAGCATTTTACCTTCACTGCAAACTTCTCAATAGCTTACTGCCCTTTGCGATTTTACGAACGAGTTTCAAGGTTCAGACGTAAATCTTCGTTTAGACGTAAATCTGCTTTTTCGTATGATCATCATATTGCAGATTGCGTTTACGTTTTGAGCTTTACCATAACTGCACACTGCCTTTATACTTCTGCTTAAACTGCATCTTATCTAATCAAGTGATTTACGAATCGGTAATTAGACGTAAATCTGTTTCTTCGTACGAACGTCGGATTTCAGTTTACGCCGATATTCTGGTTTTCATCATAACTGCAAACTGCCTGCATAGATTGACTTTAACCTTGCTTAGTATCAACTTTCATACAGAAGTTGTTTTTATCGTTCGAACGCAGCTTTCGATTTTAATCGTAGAAAGTTTTCCGCTACACTAATTCACCCCCCCCCCCCCTCTTAGTGCTCTCGATCCTAACAAATATCCCATGGTCCTTGAGGAACTGAGCAAACTATGTACTTAAGTACTCACCTCCTCGATCTGATCGAAGAGTTTTGATACTCTTTCCAGTCTGGTTCTCCACCTCATTCTTATACTCTCTGAATTTCTCAAAAGCCTCGGACTTGTACTTCATTAAGTACATATATCCATACCTTGAGAAATCATCAGTAAAGGTAATGAAGTAGGAGTTACCACCAATGGCATGAGTTGACATGGGTCCACATACATCACTATGTATGAGTTCCAACAGCTCAGTGGCTCTCTCTCTAGTTCCACTAAATGGAGAGTTGGTCAGTTTTCTACGAAGGCAAGGCTCACAAGTTGCATATGACACATAGTCGAATGGATCTAGATATCCATCATTTAGCAACTTTTGAATCCTTCTTTCATGGATGTGGCCTAGCGTACAATGCCACAGGTATGCACTGTTCATCTCATCTCGTTTCCTTTTGGACACATTTACATTCATGCTATGTGGAGTAGTGTCTAACATAAATAAACCATTATGCAATGTTCCTTTCATGATGATCTTATCATCTAATAATATCAAACAACCATTGTTCTCAAAAACTAATTTATATCCACTAACTATCAAACATGAAATGGAGATAATGTTTTTGATAATAGAAGGAACAAAATAACATGCATCTAATGCAATAAAAGCTCCACCAGGCAGATGTAGGGCGACCTCGCCAACAACTACTACAGCAACTTTTGCTCCATTACCCATCTTGAGGTCCATCTCGCCTTTCTCTAGTCTCCTAGGCCTTGCTAGAACCTACAACGAATTGCATATATGATAAGCACTACCGGTATCCAATACCCATATGTTATCATAAGAGTCTGACAAATGGAGACTGATCATGAATGTACCTGAAGCTTCATCAAGCTTTTGTTTCGCCCTTTCTGCAAGGTACTCTTTGCAGTTCCTCTTCCAGTGCCCATCTTTGCCATAGTAGAAGCACAGGCCTTTGTCCTTCGCTGGGTCTTTCTTAGCAACCTTTGCTTTACCTGGTTTGCCCTTGCCCTTTCCCTTCTTAAGGGATCTTTCTGCTTTCCTTTTCTTTCTGGTCTCACCAGTATAGAGAATTGGCTTCTCTTTCTTAATAGTACTCTCTACCTCCCTCAACATATTGAGGAGCTCTGGGAGAGTCATCTCAAACTTGTTCATATTAAAATTTATTATGAACTGTGAAAAGGAATCTGGTAGGGACTGAAGCACAATGTCCACACACAAGTTATCCTCTAGGACCATTCCTAGACCTGTGAGTTTCTCTATCTACTCAATCATCTTTAGGACATGGTTCTGAACTGGTGTCCTCTCAGTCATCCTAGCGCGGAAGAGACTCTTGGATATCTCATATCACTGAGTTCTTCCCTATTCCTCAAACAATTTACGGACATGTAGGAGAATGGATCTAGCATCCATCTTTTCATGTTGTCTCTATAACTCAGGAGTCATAAAGCCCAACATATAGCACTGAGCAAGAGTAGAGTCATCAATGTACTTCACGAAGCAAGTGATCTCATCATCGCTTGCCCCTTCTTCGGGCGTAGGCATCACTATATCAAGGACGTACACGATTTTCTCTGTCATGAGAACAATTCTCAAGTTATGAAGCCAATCCGTATAATTTGGACCAGTGAGGCGGTTGATATCATGTATGCCACGTAAGGGATTTGAAAGCGACATTTTCCAAAAATAAAAATGCAACAGAAATGAATAACATGCAGATTTTGCACGAAGTAAACTATCAAGATATGGACTTCTATCTTAATATGCTCCTACTATTTTACTAACGAGTCACGCGACACCCTCAACACATGAAACGAAAGTCTCCGATAGACTTCTAGTGGGGATCAGGATCCAATTAGTGTCTTAGTGTAACCTCGAGGGACTCAACCAATCACACTAAGCCTAAAAGGTAGGCAACTCTTGCCGATCACAACTCCTTGTGATTCCCATCCTGTTCGGCCTCCGAATCACCATGGTCTCGAGGGACTCGACTAACCATGATGCTCGGTTAAGTCAACACCTTCGTTACAAGATGAGTTTGATTTGATGATATACCCTCGAGGAACTTGACCAAGCATACCATGCCCTTAGGTCACCGGTGACATCTCTATGTCGTAAGCAAGATAGCGAATCGCGATATAGGTGAGTCTCGAGGGACTCGACCAACTCAACATACACCGGGAATCGGTTCCTACTTATAACGATGGAAGGCCACATGGGTCAATCTAATTGCCTCACGTTTACCGACTTAATATTATTGAGAGAGATGTTTCTATGATTTGGTCTCCTAATATGACATGTCACACATATACATATTTAATATATATCTACATCGCATGCAAATATATATATATATCTAGTATGTGTATAAGCAATCACACCAGATGATCATGGACCACAACCTAATGAGATTAGGCCCGAGACAGTAGGCCTAATCACTCACATCAAGATCTATGTGTGCAACGGTGCATCTCCATGCCCTGTGATCGTCCATCTCGTCTTTGTCGGTTCCGTCGACATCTTGATGCATCTTCATGCATCGCGATCGTCCGTCTCGTAGGTCCCGCTATCGCATCCACGCTCCCGCTACGCCTCCTCATGTGATTACAACTTAATCATAGGCACACAGGCCCGACAATAAACGAGAAATATAATGGAGGCTCGCAAACCTCAATAATAATAATCACAAGTACACACATCACACGGTCCATGATCATCCGTCCACACATCATACATCACATGTATAAATAATCATCATCATTTAGGACTACTAGATAATGATAAAAAATAATAATCAACTAAACCTTTTAATTAATTAATATTTTATGAAATCAGGGACATATAGGAAAATTTTGAATTCATAGGGGTATTTTCATAATTTGGACAAAAGACAGAAACTGGAATTTCTCAAATTCCGAGGGGCAAAACTATCTTTTGCCCAGAAAACCCTAATGCCCTACTCCCCTTTGTTGTTGCCGCCGCCGCCACCCTGCTGGCGGCGGCCTGTGCGGCGGGGCGAGGGCGCTGCCCTCGCTTGCAGGCGACACGCTCGCTGGCGGCGCTACCGCTGCGTGTGGGCGCCCCCGCGGGCGGTGCTGCCCCTGCAGGTTGGCGCCCCTACGGGCGCCACCGCCTCCGCGGGCGGTTCTGCCCGCGGGGCAACGCCCGCAGGCGGTGCTGTCCCGCCGGTGGGGGGGGTTTCACCCTTGGGAGCAGCGGCGCCTCACCCCGTAGGAGAAGCGGCCGCAGGCACCTCTGCCCGCAGTCTGCCAGCCCCGCTGGATGCAAGCCTGTTGCAAGTAGGCCGCCGACCGGCTGTTGCAGACGCAGCTCGTGTGCTGCCTGCCTACAACTGCGCTGCACGCACACAGATCAAGGGCAGCAACTGTTGCTACCCTTTCTCGCTTTTGCGTCAACGATTTTGATGTCAAAAGTTTTTCCTAAACACAACACACGCAGTTCAAAACCAATCATTCGCACGAACAACCTGGCTCTGATACCACTGTTGGGAAATATTGGGGCGACATCACATGCGCAGCGGAAGAACAAGAAAACAAAATCCCCGATTCCCAAAGAGATTGTGTTACCTAAGGAGATCGTATATCCCTTTTTCTTGTAGATCTTTAGGATAGGATGAAAAAAGTCAAGCGTCCTCCTCTCTAGTGGTGATCCACATAGCAGTGTTGCGACGACGCTCCTCAAAACTCTAGGCCTGCTCCGAGATGGATAGGCAAAGGAGAATAGGAGAGGCAAGCAAAGACTCTAGCCTATGAGGCTTTGAATCCCTCCTATTTATAGAGGTCCCCTATCAAACCCTAATGGATCCTCCCCTAGTGGGTATTGGATCTGCATCCAATAACCCAAGCCTTTTAGATTAGTGGATCTCTATCCAATAATCTCTCATGGGCTCTTATTGGATCTCGTCCATGGGATCCAATAATTCAGGGGCTTATTGGATATCCAATAAGACAAGGGCTCCGTCAGATATCTCATATCCGAACCTCTACTCAACGCAATACCTACCATATATGAGTGACCCTCTAGGCCCAATATCGAGCTGGCCGTGAGTCATACCTATTAGAACTCCTTCTAACTCAGTGAATTATTATCTCTGTAATAATTCACTTGACTCATCGACTACGGACGTACTAGGCCACTACGCCGTAGGCCCCAGACGATACAAGGGAATCCAATCCATTGGACCTGTCTGTCCTCAGTTACCGTGTACCTATAGTCCCTCATCCATCTAATATCCCAGAGACCGTATATCGAGCATGGTGCTGTCAGACCCATATGGTTTCTACTCGAGTCTCGCTCTAATCGGATTCTCCCAGAGAAAACTTTCTCTCTCAACCCGAATGACCCTAGCCAGGGATTTGTCTAAGAAAGAACACATGGGATATTCCTCTCATGACGCCGAGAGTGGATGATCCTCTATCGACACTCAATAACCCTCGTAAGGTCGACTACCACTCCTAATGACCAGTTGTACTAGATCTGGGACAGCCAAACCTATAAGTCTGGTATCAAAGAGTGGAGCACTCATACAGGACATCCTTGGTGTCTCAAGTCTAAGGACCATATACACCACTAGGACTACGGAATCGCTGTCTGACAATAAGACATCATCAACCATCCAGCATTTCGTAAGCGGATCAATCAGTGAACTCATTCTCCAATGAGCACCTGTACTGTATCCCTAGTGTCCCTACATGAGTAGCTATGAGACCAGCTGAATCCATCATATGGACAGGTATATAGCACACCAGTCTATCCGGTTATCACGATGTCCCTCTCGAGTAACCTATGACCGAGATTATTTAGGATATGTGTTTAAAGGTGAATCGATCTCATTATCGTGATCTCATCACGATCTGATTCCCATTGCACAAATCCAAGGACATCATAATATATATATGCATTTATGCAATAGTTATAAAGTGATATACGCCAAAATATAATAAGCAAAAAGATTCTGTATCAAGTCACATGTGCCATCACTCAAGTGATTGGCTTGCTGGGCACCTATGACTAGCAATAGCACTTGAGAGGTCCGACGGTGGCACTGCCAGCATCGGGAACCCAAGAGAATTCAAAATTTGGAGCCCAAATTTGAATCCTCTTGTGGCCTATAAATACCCCTCAATTCTCAGTAGAGAATACAACATTTGAGAAGTTTGAGATTGAGATAAAGCCTTAGTAAAGTCTTTAGCAAGTCTTGTTTTCAATTGCTTGAGTGTTCACCTCCCTCTTTCTCTTTAAAAATCTATAAGAGTGTGAACCACTTGTAAAAGGTTGTAAGAGAGGTATTTATCCTTCCCCTTCAAAGTGATTTGCTAGTGGAAGTTGGGAGCCTCATCGAAGAAGGCTTCGCAAGTGGATGTAGGTCATTTTGACCGAACCACTTTAAATTGGTGTGTTCCTTGAATGTGTGAGTTCTTTCTTTCCTGAGATTGTTATTTGCACTACTGCTAGCTTTCGGTTTTCATCTACTCAAGTTACTATCGAATCGAAATCTCTACGCATTTATGAAATTGTTTTCAAACTTACGAGTTTTAATCCGCTGCACTAATTCACTCCCCCCTCTTAGTGTCGCTCTGATCCTAACAATTGGTATCAGAGCCACGGTTTTCTACTTTGGTTTAACACCCAAATAGAAATGGCATTTTTCGGCCTTCAAGAGGGTTGCTCTCTCATTCGTCCTCCCTTTTTCAATGGGACGGATTACACTTATTGGAAAACTCGAATGAGAGTTTTCTTACTTTCTTTGGATTTGAATTTATGGCACATAGTCAAAAATGGATTTGAAATGTCTTCTCTTCCAATGAACCATTGGAATGATTTGGAGAAGATGTTTTCTCTAAATGCAAAGGCTATGAATGCCTTATATTGTGCACTTGACAAAAATAAATTTAATCGCGTTTCGAATTATGATTCGGCTTTTGATATTTGGAGAACTCTTGAGGTCACTCATGAAGGCACTAGCCGAGTGAAAGAGTCCAAAATCAACATTCTTGTGCATTCTTACGAACTTTTCCGGATGAAATCAAGTGAGTCCATCGGATACATGTACACCCGTTTCACGGATGTCATCAATGGACTTAAAGCTTTTGGTAAAGATTTTTCTAACTTTGAACTAGTAACTAAAATTTTAAGATCCCTTCTAAAGAGTTGGGATCTAAAAGATACAGTCATTCAAGAGGCCAAGGACCTTAAAACATTTCCTCTCGAAGAACTTATTGGGTCCCTAATGACCTACGAAATAATGTGTAATGCACGTAAAAAACATGAGAACCACCTTCCAAAGGACAGGAATGATTTGGGACATAAAACATTTGAAGACCACTCGAGCATAAGCTCAAGTGATGGTGAACTTAAACTACAAATGAAACAAAAATTAAAGAACAAAAAGAACGAAACTACTTGCTTTGAATGCAAGAAGAAGAACAAAAATTGGGATGAATCAAGCTCCTTCGAAGACGAGGAGAAAATCAAGAAAGGCGAGGTGGCAAACTACACCTCAACGACATTCAATGATGAGGTAATCAAAACCCCCTTAATTTATTTTGAAATTACTTGATGTTTTCCATGATGCATTTTATTTTATTTTATTTTATTTTATTTTTTGAATAATCATTTTTCTTGAAAATTGCATGTTTTATGCTAATGGAATAAAATGTTAAATTTAAATCTAATGATTATATGTATGTTTTTCTTAAGAAAAAAAAAAGTGTATCTTGATGATTTTCGATTTTGATTGAAACCATGCTTGATGTCTTAATGAAAATATTAAGAAATTTAACATCATGCTTAATGATGATGCATGGCTTTTGTATGGAAAACTAAGCATAAAAAGATAGATTAATCTAAAAAGAAAAATGCATGACTACAACAAATAACAAAATGATTTTGGTTGAAAATACCTTATGCCCAATGAAACCATCATTGATGAATATGCTTTATGTTTAATAGTTTCTTTGGCTTATATGCTTTATCATGATAAATGTTTTGAAAAGTTTGTATCATACTTGATGATTATTATACATGATGATTTATTGGTCTTGAAGTTATTCGATTTTGATTAAATGAAATCATGTTTGACTTGAAGTAATGAGTTGAAATTATTTTTTTTGAATTATGTGTTGCACTTTTTTTTATCTTGATGATTTTTTATCCTTCCATTTTAAATGATGATGCATGGATTTGAAAGAAAAGGACATGCATGTATGGAATCAATCAATAAGTTGAAACAAAAGGAGGAAATAATTTTTTATTAAAATTATTTATGTCATTTTGAATCTCTTGAAAGAAATATTGAGATTTTGATGATTTGGACGATTTGAATTTGAATGAGTTTTATCCAAAATCATGATCTTGATTCCGTGATATTTACAAATTAAGATTTATTATGAATCAAGATTGTTTCATTAATCGATCTCATAAGATTTTCTTTTGATTATTTATGAGTAGGTTCTTAAAAAAGAAATCATGCCTTTTGGTATTCACATGTTCTAATCTTTCATGATATTATTTTTATGCAATTCCTTGTATTCATGAAATGTTTATCTCATCACCCAATTATTTTCTTCTTGATATACCTTATGTGGTGATATAAAATTATGTATGAAATACTCTTGATATTATTTTGATGCATACAAATGAAAAGTTATGATCATACATGGTAGGATGCAATTTGACAAATTAATACCATCATGATTTGAAATATTTATGATTTGGAATGATACATGCAATACTTATGCTTTTTATTATGATAATGTATGTGATATATTGTATATGATGTGCATCATGAATGCTTTAAATGATAAATGTTTTGATATCATGATTGATGATTTTGTTCTATGCATGAGATTTTCGAAATTATGCATGATGAATCTTGTGATTTACGGATTATCGATTTTTACCATAATGAAAGTGTCTTATTGATCCTTGTCGTAATAAATCTCGCACTTTCGACTTTAAACATGATATATGTTTTTATTTGACATAAATAAAAAGGGCATGCTTGAATGAAATAAATCACATGAATTGAAACAACTAAAAAAGAAGAACATTTTTCTTGAAAATTATTTTTCTCTATCTTATTGATTTTGATGAATCCATTTATATTTTTTTTATGAATCTCATGGATTATGAAAATGATAATGGGTTTTATTGAAATCATGATCTTGATTTCTCGCAATTATAATTTGAATTTTCTATTGAATGAATCAAGATTGTTTTCTATTTAAAAAGAGATTTGTCGAAATGTTTCATGGTCTTTTAGTATTCATGATCTTGATAATTATGTTTTGAAACTTTATGTAAATCAAGATTCTTCATCATGATTCTCTCGTTTTATAAAAGAGGAGATCTTCTATGTGAATCATAAGATTTTATATGTATGAATTGAGATTTTGTTCTCCTACAATTCTTTTTGCTATTAACTAACAAGAAACTTGTTCTTGTAAACCATGATATGCTACTTGACATCTTGATAATTTATAACTTGAGTTTTCTCTTTGAATCAAGATTGTTTCCTATCATGCTTTCTATTTACAAAAGAAGAAATTTGTCAAAAATGATATATGTCTTTTGACATTCATTTATCATCTTTGTTATTTACCTTTGTCATGATTTGAAGATTATAGTAAAGGGAAATTAATTACATGATTATATTGTTATTCCCTTCTATTTGACAATGACATAGGGGGAGCAAATTTTGCTAGCTTGCTAGCTAGCTTGCATACTTCAAGAAGAAGCAAAAGTGCTATCTTCCAAATCTCAAAAAAAACAATATGTGCCAAGTTACACATTTCGAAAAGAGGCAAAATAGTCCATCTTGCACATCTTTTTGCTAACTTTTTATGTGTAAAAGTTGATATCTTGCTTACTATAAATTTGCATACCAAAAGTATAATCTTGCCTATCTCAAGATACAAAACGTGCTAACTTGCACTTTGCAATGGAAGCAAAATTGCTAGCTCAAACATTGCAAAGGAAGCAAAAATTTGCTAGCTTGCAACTTGCATATTTCAAGAAGCAAGAGTTGTGTTCTTAAACATCTCTAATTTGCTAGCTAGCATGATGTAGAACTTGCTATCTTGAATATTACAAAGAAATGCTATCTTGCACATCGCAAAGAAAAACAAATATGCCAACTTATACATCTTCAAATTTGCTAGCTTGTATGTTGTAAAATTTTCATATCTACAACTTGATAGCTTGAATGTTCTAAGCACGATCTAACACTTGATAAATTTTCAAGCTTACAACTTGCATGATGATAAAAATGGATATTATGTTTTTCATGCAATAAGTTAAATTCATCTCTCAAACACATAGAAAGTTGTTAGGATCGAGAGCACTAAGAGGGGGGGGGGGGTGAATTAGTGCAGCGGAAATCTTTCAGCGATTTAAAAATGAAAGCTGCATTCATTCGATAAAAACGATTTCGATGTAAAAGCCGAGTTTAAGATTACTTAAGATTAAGCGCAGTTTTACTTCTAAACGCAATTTACGTCTAAACCCAGTTTGCGTCTAAGCGCAGTTTACGTCTAAACGCAGTTTGCGTCTAAACACAATTTACGTCTAAATGCAGTTTGCGTCTAAACGCAGTTTTACGTCTAAACGCAGATTTACGTCTAAACGCAAATTTACGTCTAAACGCAGATTTACGTCTGAACTCAGTTTACGTCTAAAACGCAGTTTTACGTTTAAACGTAGTTTGCGTCTAAATGTAGTTTTACGTCTAAACGCAGATTTACGTCTAAACGCAGATTTACGTCTAAACTTAGTTTACGTCTAAAACATCTAAACACAGTTTCGACAGTTTTACGTCTAAACGCAATTTTACGTCTAGACGCAGTTTCAAAGGATCTGAACTTAGAAACTCGTTCGTAAAAGCGCAGAAGACAGTTTTACAGAATCAAGGCGTAAAAGTAAACTGCAATGTAAATATCGTACGAAAACACTGGTTTACGTCTGAAAACAGATTCGGAAAGATCAGCACTTAAAAACTTGTTCGTGAAGACACAGAAGACAGTTTTGCAGAATCAAAACGTAAACGTAAACTGTAATGTACGAAAACACCGATTTACGTCTGAATGTAGATTCGGAAGGAACATCACTTAGAAACTTGTTCGTAAAAGCGCAGAGAGCAGTAGTTATGGAGGAGGTTTGCAGTAATGATAAAGTGCTCAAAATAAACGCAAACCAGAGATTTAGAGTGGTTCGGTCAGTCTTGACCTACTCCACTTTTGGCTTCCTCCACCGACGAGGTCACCGACGTCAACTAGAGGCCTTCCTTCAATAGGCGAAGGCCAACTGCCCTTTTACAGTTTCTCTCCTTTTGACAGGCTCAGGAGACAATCTTTACAGACCTTTCTCTCCTCACTTTACAACTCAAAACTTGAAGAACAGAAGGAGGAGACTTAAAGGCTTTACAACACTTTTGAGCTCTTAGAATCACAGAAAAGATCAAGATTTTGGTGTAGGTCTGTATCTTTTCAGTGCTGAATGGGTGGGGTATTTATAGGCCCCAACCCAATTCAAATTTGGAGCTCAAAACGATCAAATCCCGGAATTCCGGGATCAGGCGGTTGCACCTCTTGACTGGAGAGGTTGCACCGCCTGGCAGAGCTCGAAGACCGAGCTCAGGCGGTGCCACCTCTCTGTTAGGGAGGTTGCACCGCCCAGTCTTGCTCGAAGACTGAGCTCAGGCGGTGCCACCTCTCTGTCAGGGAGGTTGCACCGCCCAGTCTTGCTCGAAGACTGAGCTCAGGCGGTGCCACCTCCTGGCTGGGGCGGTTGCACCTCCTAGTCTCGCTGGGAGACATAGCCTGGGCGGTGCTACCTCCTGGCTGGGGCGGTGCCACCTCTTTCACTATTTCAGCTCACTTGGTTTGGCTCCAAACTTGGCCCAAACCAGTCGGAACTTGGGCCTAATTGGCCCCTACTTGGGTTATAGGATTAACACCTAATCCAAACCCTAATTAATGTGCTAACTATGATTTTAAAGACATTTTATAAGCTATTACAAAGTCCGCAAGTCAAGACTTCTTCTGGTGAGGTTTCGGCAAACTTCCGGCGGTCTTCCGATGAACTCTCGGAAACCATTCTGCGGACTCCCGGCAAGCTCCTAGACTTCACGATTTGTTCTTAGCGAGTTCCAACGAGCTTCTTCGGCAAGCTCCGATCTTTCTCGGCGAGGTCCGCGAACTCCCAACGAACCTTCCGGGAGCTTCCGAAAAACCCTTCGGCAAGCTCCCAACTCATTCTCAGCTAGTTCCGGTAGCATTCCCGATGAACCTTCGGACTTCCGTCGAACTCTCGAACTTGCAACAAATCCTTCGCGCTTGACTCCGACACTTTGTTTCGCTTTATGTCTTCATCGTTATCATAGCTAATCCTGCACAATTAAAGCAAAACTTCGATCGAGACAATTAATCCTAAGCAATTAACCAAGTTGTCCGGCATGTCATTGGTCCCTCGACGCTTCGTCCGATTCTTCGGTGCATCGTCCTTTCCTGCAGCCTATTACCCAATCGGCCAGTTGACTTCGCAACTCCGATATCCTTGGCACAATACCCGCTCTTCTTGGCCCGATGCCCGAGTCCACGGCCCGAAGCCTTCTGTCGATACATCGACCGATCCACCGGCCCGACGTCCAATCTTCTGACATGTTCCTCCGGCACAACATGATGTTCCTGCTTTAATTGTCTCATCCTGATCGAAGCACCCTGCGTCACTCAAAACACAGATTAAATCATAAACATATATCAAGTAGTTTCATCATCAAAATACGAGATTCAACAATCTCCCCCTTTTTGATGATGACAACCACTTGATGACGGAGTTAAACTTAACTCCCGGAGTTTAAACAAACTCCCCCTATCAATATGCCATCTTGATAGAACCTTGAATTCAAACTGAAATCAAGTCAGTGCAATATTCATCATGAATACTTGCAACACGTCAACATGAACATATGCATAAACTTATGCATCACATGTCATGTCATCAACATACTTTCATCAACATACTTCTCCCCCTTTGTCATCAACAAAAAAGGAGAAGTACCACAATCAAGTGTTTGTGATATTGGTTCAACTCATTGCATGAAAAACATAATATCAAGTTTTATCATCATGTAGTTTTGAAGTCGAAAAATTTAGCAAATGTTACATCATGCTTAAAACATTCAAGCTATCAAGTTTTAGATATGCAAGTTTTACAGCATGCAAGATAGCACTTTTATAACATGCAAGCTAGCAATGTTGCAACATTTTAGAACTTGCAAGCTAGCAATTTAGAGATGTTCAAGAAGGCAACTCTTGCTTCTTGAAGTATGAAAATTTTGTCCACTTTGCTAGATGCGCAAGTTAGCATGTTTTGCTTCTTGAGATAGGCAAGATAGCACCTTTGTTCTTTTTGTTTCTTAAGATGTTCAAGATAGCAATTTCTTCTCTTTTGAGAAGTGAAAATTTGCTTTCTTCTTGAATTGTGCATGCAAGTTATCTCCTCCTTAGTCATTGTCAAAAAGAAGGGAAAACCCTTTCTGTCAATTTCTAAATCATGACAAAGGTGAGTAATCATTTTTATTTCAAAATTTCATAATTGAGATAAACCTTGAATTCAAATCAAGGCAATTTTAATCAAGGTTCATATCATATGCAATACATTACGTAGAAAGCATAAGTATTGCATGCATCAATTTAGCAACAAATCGTAGCATTTCATCACATGGCAAGATATCATCAAGTAGAATTACGATGCAAGTTCTTGATATCTTAACATGATGAAAATTCAAATATGGCACTTATAGTATCTTAACATGATGAAAATTCATATATTTCTCCCCCTTTATCATCAACAAAAGGAGAAGTAGCTCTAGCTATTTTAAAAGATATGTAAGTTTTTATAACATGAAGCTATATTTTCATCACAACATATAAGCACAAAAGCATAGCAAGATTCTTAGGTTTAATCATGGCAATTCAACACTTGCTTCATGTGCAAGATTGCACTTGCTTTTCTTTGCATGTTCTAACTAGCAAAAGCTTTCTCCCCTTTGTTTTTGTCGAAAAGAAGGGAGAAATCAATGGCCAAAATTTTTTAATTATTATACAGTCCATATTACAAAATCTTGTCATGATATCAAGAAAGTTCAAGAAGGACATGATCCATTCAACAAATCCTTTTAATAGGCCAAAGGAATTATATAACCAAGAATCATGATTAAAATATTTCAATATCATAGATCAAGTCATGATTCGTGATTCATCATAAAGCAAATTAATTTTCAGTCATCACATAAGGCATTTAAAGAATTTTTGAAACATAGAAGAATGATTAATTTAAGCATGTAATGTTTCAATCAAAATCAAGTCATGAATACCAATACTTTCATATTGTGAGTATCAATTCATGAATACCAAAAGATATTATTTGTGATTTCAATTTTGCAAGATCATGATTATGATTTAGACATAACTTATTCAAATCAAATCGTCAACTTGAAACTCATAATCAAGTCATTAAAATTAATTTCGAAATTCACAAAATATCATGAAATCAAAAGACAAGTTGCATTTCATTTGAAGAACTCCTTTTTGATAAATGTAGGGAGCATAATGAACGATCTTGATTTATAAAGAGCTTCATGTTATAATTATCAAGATCATGATTTTAATAATTATTCTCTTTAGTAAAGAATCACAAAAGCACTTTATTTTTGCATAAGAAATCTCATTATATTATGATTTATAAATTCTTTTTCTGCACATGAATCATAGGAGATATGTATGTGAAACAAATCTTTGCAAGCAAAGACACTATCATTCATATTTCAAGATGGAATTTATAAGCAGGAATCATTTCATCAAATCCATTTTAGAAAAATATTTTTTATAAGTGTATGAGAAAATCCGATTGTTAGGATACCAATTGTTAAGTGAATCCGAAAATGAAATTAGTACTTTCATGCATTCGGATAAGATTTTGTTATAGATTTTCAAGTTCAATTATGAAGATAAAACATGCTCATGATCATAAAAATTTATGTATCCAAAACATATAATTTCCGACATGTTATAGTGTAAAATCATCATGGCAATTAAGTGTTTTGAACATTGAATCAAGAATGTCCGAAAAATAATCTTAACACGTTCATGCATTCGAGCACATTTTTGCCATAGTTTTTCAAATATACTCATGAGAATAACACATGCTTATCATCGGCTTAAAATCTCATGCATAAAATTGTTAATCAAAATATTTAATTTCATCATTATGCATTTCTTCAAATCAAACATGATCTTTAATCAAAATCGAGAAATAACAATGGAAATCAACGTAATACACATGATTTCTTATTTTCAATCAAGATCATTTTATTTGTTTATCATAAAATATGCAATATTATCATTTTCGAAATTACTTAGTATGATCATAATAATTTTTTTTTTAACATGTAATTTTTAAGAAAATTAATTCTAAACTAAAAGAGAAAAATACATCATGAAAGCATCAAGTAATTTCAAAATAAATTAGGGGGATTTCGATTACCTCATCATTGTAGGCTGTTAAGGCGTAGTTTGCCGCCTTGCTTTTGTTGATTTTCTCTTCTTCGGAGGAGCTCGATTCATCCCAATTTTTGTTCTTCTTCTTGCGTTTAAAGCAAGTAGTTCGATTCTTTTTGCTTTTTAATTTTCGTTTCATTTGTAGTTTAAGTTCACCATCACTTGAGCTTATGCTCGAGTGGTCTTCAAATGTTCTATGTCCCAAATCCTTCCTGTTCTTTGGAAGGTTGTTTTGTTCATCATTGTCCTCATCACTTGAGTCATCGCTCAAGTGGCATTCATTTGTCCAGAATTCCAAATCCTTCCTGTTCTTTGGAAGGTGATTGTGTTCAACATGTTCATCATGTGCATTGTGCACCATTTCATATGTCATCAATGAACCAATTAGTTCTTCAAGTGGTAAGTTGTTTAGGTTTTTAGCTTCTTGTATTGCAGTTACCTTTGAATCCCACTTCTTAGAAAGAGAACGCAAAATCTTGTTTACGAGTTCAAAGTCCGAAAAACATTTTCCAAGAGCTCTTAAACTATTGACGACATCCGTGAAACGGGTGTACATGTCGCCTATAGTCTCTCTTGGTTGCATTCGAAAAAGCTCGAAATCATGCAATAAAAAGTTAACTTTCGAGTCTTTGACACTACTAGTTCTCTCGTGCGTGATTTCAAGTGTTCGCCAAATGTCAAAAGCTGTTTCGCACGTAGAAATCCGATTGAACTCATTTTTGTCCAAAGCGCAAAATAAGGCATTCATAGCCTTTGCGTTTAAAGAGAAATACTTCTTCTCCAAATCCGACCATTTGTTCGTCGGTTTAGAGGGAAGTTGAAAACTGTTTTCAACGATATTCCATAAATCCAAATTTAGAGAAATCAAGAAAACTCTCATTCGAGTTTTCCAATAAGTGTAGTCCAATCCGTTAAAGAACGGTGGACGAAAGACCGAAAAGCCCTCTTGAAGAGCCATTTCTCTCGGGTGTAAATCCGAAATGAGAAATACCCTGCTCTGATACCAATTGTTAGGATCGAGAGCACTAAGAGGGGGGGGTGTGAATTAGTGCAGCGAAAATCTTTCAGCGATTTAAAAATGAAAGCTGCGTTCGTTCGATAAAAACGATTTCGATGTAAAAGCCGAGTTTAAGATTACTTAAGATTAAGCGCAGTTTTACTTCTAAACGCAATTTACGTCTAAACCCAGTTTGCGTCTAAGCGCAGTTTACGTCTAAACGCAGTTTACGTCTAAACACAATTTACGTCTAAATGCAGTTTGCGTCTAAACGCAGATTTACGTCTTAACGCAGATTTACGTCTAAACGCAGATTTACGTCTGAACTCAGTTTACGTCTAAAACGCAGTTTTACGTTTAAACGTAGTTTGCGTCTAAACGTAGTTTTACGTCTAAACGCAGATTTACGTCTAAACGCAGATTTACGTCTAAACTTAGTTTACGTCTAAAACGTCTAAACACAGTTTGGACAGTTTTACGTCTAAACGCAATTTTACGTCTAGACGCAGTTTCAAAGGATCTGAACTTAGAAACTCGTTCGTAAAAGCGCAGAAGACAGTTTTGCAGAATCAAGGCGTAAACGTAAACTGCAATGTAAATATCGTACGAAAACACTAGTTTACGTCTGAAAACAGATTCGGAAAGATCAGCACTTAGAAACTTGTTCGTGAAGACGCAGAAGACAGTTTTGCAGAATCAAAACGTAAACGTAAACTGTAATGTACGAAAACACCGATTTACGTCTGAATGCAGATTCGGAAGGAACAACACTTAGAAACTTGTTCGTAAAAGCGCAGAGAGCAGTAGTTATGGAGGAGGTTTGCAGTAATGATAAAGTGCTCAAAATAAACGTAAACCAGAGATTTAGAGTGGTTCGTGTTAGGATTGGAGCGGCACTAAGAGGGGGGGGTGAATTAGTGCAGCGGATTAAAACTTCGATTTTAACAAAATCTTTCGTACGTTAAGAATGAAACTTGAGAAATTTAACTTGAAGGCGTATTCTTAAAGTTGCGCAGCAAGAGTAATAAGGAACTAAAGCAGTAAGAAGATTTGCAGTAATGTAAATGACAATAATAAAAAGCAAACCAGAGATTACGCCGATTTTTAGAGTGGTTCGGTCAAATGACCTACTCCACTTGCGAGGCCCCTCTTCGATGAGGCTCCCACCTTCCACTAGCAAGTCTCTTGAAATGGAAGGGTAAACACCCCTCTTACAACCTTTTACAAGCAGCTCAACCTCTTACAAATTTTCAATAAGAAAGAAGGAGGAGAACTCTCTAGCAAATTGAAAACAAGACTTGCTAAGACTTTCTAAGACTTTTCTCTCAATCAAAATGCTTCTCAAAAGTTGTAACCTCAGCTGAGATTTGAGGGGTATTTATAGGCCTCAAGAGGATTCAAATTTTGGGCTCCAAAATTTGAATTCTCTTAGGGTTCCCGGTGCTGGCGGTTCCACCGCCCAGCCAGGCGGTGCCACCGCCCAGCGCTCGGGTGCTGGACGGTGCAACCGCCCAGCCAAGGAGGTGTCACCGCCCAGCACTCGGGTGCTGGGCGGTGCCACCGCCCAGCCAGGCGGTTCCACCGCCTGGCTTTCCGATTCATTGGTTTGGCTTATTTTTCGCCCAAACCAAATTTGACTTTGGGCCTAGTTGGCCCCTAACCAGGATATAGGATTATCTCTTAATCCTAATCCTAATTACAGGTGAACTACATAAAAAACATCCTAAGCAAGTTTTTTAACCGCGAACGTCGAGTCTTGTTCCGGCGAGCTTTCCGACGAACTTCTTCCGACGGACTCCCTGCAAGCTCCCAATCTTTGTGATGACTTTAACGAGTAGCCGAGCCTTCTTGGTGATCTCCGCGAGCCTCCGACGATTTCTTCGGCGAACTTCCGACACGTTCCCGATTTCTTCTCGGACGGTTCCGGCAGCATCTCCGATGATTCTTCGGTCTCTTAAACGTCCATCGAGCTCGACTCCGGTATCCTTGCTTTATGTTTTCTGATTATCGTAGTTAATCCTGCACACTTAACTCAATAATATGGATTAGATCAATTAACCCACCAATTGATTATATCATCAAAATCCGAGATTCAACAATCTCCCCCTTTTTGATGATGACAATCAATTGATGACGGAGTTAAACATAACTCCCCCTATCTATATGCCATATTATGAGAAAAAGAAAAAAACACTTGAATTCCATCCCATTGGATTCAATCATAACCCGATAAGTTCTAATCGTGGAACTCTATCGTTATCCTCATTAAACAATAGTGAGTACGAAACTTCGATGAAAATCATAAGTTAAATGATACGGGACGAGTTTTGCTACGATAGAAGATAAAGATTTTCAATATAAATTTCATGACATCAATCTTGTGATATTTTCAGGGATTTGCAAGTCATATAATACATTCATATCACAAATTCATATTAGCCATGCTATCGTTCTGGTGTAAGTCATCACTTCTCCCCCTTTGTCATCAACAAAAAGAGACAAGCCAGCTAATTGATGATCATAGAAAAACGTTTAGCATTTATCAAAGTTCTTCATTCAAATTTTCCAGAAATAGTTTGCCCAAAAGACATCATCATCTATGCAGATTAAGACAGTAGTTATCTAAAGGAAAGATCAGTTATCGTACAATTGATGACAAACATGAACTTGTTTTTTTTTTAACAGCAAACAGGACAGAATAAAAAGATACATCAATTTAATCCTTAGGAGGTAATCCACAGTGCTGATACATGATATCTATTTTTTCATTCATCTGTCGTAGTGTCTTCAAAATTTCAACTTGTTGATTCTGAATTTGTTCTTGCTGTGATTTGATCTGAGATAGCTCCGCTATAATGATATCTTCAGAGGAGGAAACAGGAGCTGAAGGTGCTGCTCCAAAGGGACTAGGAGGAGGAGATTCATTTCCCATAAGAATTGGTGTTTCGGGTTGTTCTATTGGTGTAGGAATTGGATCCGTTCTTCTAGGCTGCCTAACCCATATGCCATTGCTAAAAGTGCACCTAAGTTTTTTTAGCAGGTTTTTATTTATTATGTTATATCGATCATTTTGAATAGATTCTTCATTGGGTGGAATGCAAATGTCATAGGCATGAAGAATTCTAGTGATTAACCTCCCATATGGCAATATAGTATCCTTAGTCATAATTTCCTGCATGTGTTGGCGAATCAAGTACCCGAAACAATTATGCTGACCGGTCATAATCCAATACATGGTTCCTATCTCTAATTGACTTACTTCGTCAAGATGAAATTGTTTGGGGAATATGATGCTCGTGATAATGTGATGAAGAATTTTAGAGTTGAAAGGCATTAAGTGTTCACAGCTCTTGGGTAGGAAGTCAAGGTTTGGATTTGCAAAAATTGTTTTCACGGCTTCGGAATAGGTTGCTCCTATTTTTTTGACGTCCCATTTACCTTTAAAATAGCATCCCCTATCTTTTTCAGTTATGCCAATTAGCTCACAAATGGTGCTGTCAAAAATTCTAATGGGTGTTCCTAGAATGTAAGTGCTTAGGCTATCATTGTCTTCATATAGGTTGGTATAGAACAATCTCACTAACCGTGGATAGATTGGTTCATCTATTTGTAGTAGAGGTAGAGCTTCTAGTTGAGCAAACCATTTAATTGGATCTAAGTCTTCTAGTTCATCCAAATCAATGTATTTTCCCTTATGGACACATCGTATTTCAAATTTTGGAAAGCTAAGGGCTACCTCTTTTGATCTAAAAAGGTCATGGTTATATGAATCTCCTTGAATCCTTATTCCTTTTGATCTCTTTGGAGCCATTTTCTAGACAGGATGATGATACCAATTGTTAAAAATAAGCAAGAGAAAGAGAAAAGAAAGGAGGGATTTCAAGAGTTACCTTTTGGAGATTATGTTGAGAGATGGAAGGCTTGGACCACCAAGAATCCTTCTCCAATGTTTCTAAGAGTTAGAATGAGGGTTAGAGGAAATGGGAGTGGGTTTTGAGAACTCTCTCTTCGGGTTGGGGGCGGTGTCACCGCCGGCCCTAACCCCTTGGGTTAATAAGGGTCGCTCGGTCGGTGCCACCGCCAAACCGAGCGGTGTCACCGCCTGGCGCCCGAGCGCTCAGGCGGTGCAACCGCCAAATCTGGCGGTGCCACCGCTGGCATCCCGTGGAGGAAAAAATTTTCTTCCTCACCCTCCCCTTTTTTTTTGTTTGCTTCCCTCAAGATAATAGATTATACTTTAATGGATCATTTTGAATTGAAGAAGAAATCAAATCCATAAAGGAAAGGAAAAGAACGAGTCATTTTTCGTGAAGCTCATTTTAGGGACAATTTAACATGCCTAATTCCCTTCTAATGAATTCAAATTGATCTTCGTTCAGAGCTTTTGTGAATATATCTGCTAATTGATGCTTTGTGTCAATGAATTCTAGAACAACATTATTGTTAAGGACATGATCGCGTATGAAATGATGCCTAACGTCGATGTGCTTAGTTCTAGAATGCTGAATTGGATTTTTAGTAAGACATATGGCACTAGTATTATCACATTTTATGGGAATATTTTTAAAGTGAATTCCATAGTCTTCTAATGTATTTTTCATCCAAATGACTTGTGCACAACATGCACTTGCAGCTATGTATTCGGCTTCTGCCGTAGATAGTGCAACTGAATTTTGTTTCTTGGAAGTCCAAGAAACAAGTGCATGTCCTAAAAATTGGCATGTTCCGGATGTACTTTTTCTATCTATTCTGCATCCGCCAAAATCGGCATCCGCATAGGCTATTAAATCAAAATTTTCAGATTTTGGATACCACAATCCTAAATTTGAAGTTCCTTTAAGATACCTAAATATTCTTTTAACACTCTTAAGATGAGATAATTTAGGATTAGATTGAAACCTAGCGCAAAGTCCTACACTAAACATAATATCCGGTCTAGTCGCAGTGAGGTAGAGTAGACTACCTATCATTCCCCTATATGTTTTTTGATCGAAACTTTCACCATTTTCATCCATATCTAACTTAGTCGCAGTACTCATAGGGGTGTTTATTGCTTTTGAATTATCCATGTTAAATCGTTTTAACAATTCTAATGTGTATTTAGATTGGTTAATAAATATACCATCCTTAAGTTGTTTGATTTGTAATCCTAAAAAGAAAGTTAATTCACCCATTAAACTCATTTCAAATTCAAGACTCATACATTTGGCAAATGATTCACATAGTGATTCATCCGAAGAGCCAAACACAATATCATCAACATAAATTTGCACAATAAGAAAATTATTTTCAAAATGTTTAATAAACAATGTAGTATCAACCTTGCCTTTGGTAAAATTATTTAAAATAAGAAAGGAACTAAGCCTTTCATACCAAGCTCTAGGAGCTTGTTTTAAGCCATAGAGAGCTTTAGTCAATTTGAATACATGATTAGGAAGAAGAGAATTTTCAAATCCGGGAGGTTGTTCGACAAATACTTCTTCGGAAATAAAACCATTCAAGAAAGCACTTTTAACATCCATTTGAAATAGTTTAAAATTATTACTACTAGCATAGGCAAGGAGCATCCTTATGGCTTCTAATCGAGCTACGGGAGCGAAGGTTTCTTCGTAATCGATACCTTCTTCTTGGTTGAAACCTTTGGCCACTAATCTAGCCTTGTTTCTAACCACGATACCATTTTCGTCTTGCTTGTTTCTAAAGACCCACTTAGTACCTATGACTAAGTGGTCACTTGGTCTAGGAACAAGCTTCCATACCTCATTCCTCTCAAATTGGTTCAATTCTTCTTGCATTGCAATGATCCAAAAATCATCTTTTAAGGCTTCGTCAATGCATTTAGGTTCAATTTGAGAAAGGAAAGCGGCGTTAGCACAGAAATTTTTTAAAGAAGAACGAGTTTGAACCCCTTTTGATGTATCTCCTATAATTTGCTCTTTTGGATGAGCATCTACATACTTCCATTCTTTTGGTAAAGAAATTTCGGAAGAAGATGCATTCAAATGGCTATTTTGAGGAGAGGGTTCATTTAAATTCAAATTATCAAAGCCAAGATCATCATCAAAATCATTTTTCTTTAAATCGGAAATTTCATCAAAAACTACATGAATAGACTCTTCAATTACTAAAGTTCTTTTATTAAAAACCCGAAAAGCTTTAGAAACGGAAGAGTAACCAAGAAAGATGCCTTCATCGGATTTAGCATCAAATTTTCCTAAAGCATCCCTTTCATTTAAAATAAAGCATTTACAACCAAAAACTTTAAAATAGGAGATGTTTGGTTTTTTGTTATTCCATAATTCATAGGGAGTTTTGGATAAGGATGGTCTTATTAGGACTCTATTCATGATGTAGCAAGCCGTATTTACGGCTTCGGCCCAAAAGTACTTAGGTAAACTTTGTTCATTCAACATAGTTCTTGCCATTTCTTGTAGGTTTCTATTTTTCCTTTCAACTACTCCATTTTGTTGAGGATTTCTTGGAGTTGAGAAGTTGTGATTGTACCCATTACTTTCGCAAAAATTTTGAAAGTCACAGTTTTGGAATTCACCACCGTGATCACTCCGAATTGATGAAATCATGAGGCCTTTTTCGTTTTGAGTGAGTTTACAAAATTTAGAGAAACACTTGAAGCAATCACTTTTGTGAGCTAAGAAATAGGTCCAAGTGTATCTAGAGTAGTCATCCACAATCACAAAAGCATATTTGCTTCCACCTAGACTTGTTGTATCAATTGGTCCAAATAAGTCCAAATGGATCAATTGTAATGGTCTAGTAGTGCTAATTTGATTTTTTGGTTTGAAGCTTGTTTTTATTTGTTTGCCTAGTTGACATGCATCGCATACTTTGTCCTTAATAAACTTTAAATTTGGAATTCCTCGTACTAATTCTTGAGATGAGATCTTAGATATTGTTTTCATGCTTGCATGGCCTAATCTCCTATGCCAAAGCCAAGCATCATCATTTACGACGGAGAAGCACATTTCATTACTTAGTTCATCAAGATTGATGGTATAGACATTATTTTGTTTTAAAGCAATCATAGTCATGTTATGATTTGGTTTTTCAATAATGCACATATTTGATTCAAATCTAACGATGTAACCTTTATCGCATAGTTGACTAATACTCAAGAGATTATGTTTCAATCCATCAACTAGTAAGACATCATCAATGGAAAAATTAAATTTGTTACCAATAGTTCCCTTGCCAATGATTTTGCCCTTGTTGTTGTCTCCGAAGGTAACGTACCCTTCTTCTTTGCTAGTGAGCATAGAGAAATGAGATGGATCTCCAGTCATATGTCTTGAGCATCCACTATCGAGATACCATCTCTTGCTCCTAGCTTGTGGGTTTGTCTACAAAAGAGGATGATTTTTAGGTACCCATTTGATTTTGGGTGCCTCAAAAATTGACCCACTAACTTTGTTATTTATGATTGAATTCTTTATAGTTCCTTTAGGAACCCATATTAATTTTTGTGAACTAATCTTCCTAAATGGGCATTTGTAGGCAATATGTCCGGATTTGCAACAAAAGTTGCATTTCATATAAGAGGAAACATGTAATGTAGGTCCTTTTATGAAAGTGGTAGGATTTTGATGCAATCCTTTTACAAATCCAATTCCATTTCTATTTGCGATGTGACCCTTGTGTGCAAGGATCATATCTAATCCTTTGCTACCAACCTTAAACTTGTTTAAGGTTTCCTTAAGAAGCAAATTTTCATTTTTTATTGCTTCTAAGTGCTCACACTTAGAGCATGGAGGAGTTTGAATATTATCAAACTTATCTTGTAGCAAAGCATGCTCTTTCTTTAAGATACTTAACTTCTTGCTAACAGTTCTACATTCATCAAATAATTCATGAAAAGCGATAGAGAGTTCTTCAAAAGATAAATCTTCATTAAGTAAATCACATACCTCTTCTCCTAAAGCCATTAGCGCGTAATGAGCAACTTGCTCGGTGTTGGACTCCTCTTCTTCGGATGCGCTTGAATCATCCCACGTTGCCTTGAACGCCTTCTTCTTTGATGTCCTCTTTTTGGCTTGAGGACAATCGTTCTTGTAGTGTCCCGGTTTTTTGCATTCATAGCAAATCACTTGGTCCTTCTTTTGTTCAAATTTATTTTTTGTATTATTTTTAAATCTGTTCTTTCTTAAATATTTTTTAAACTTTTGAGTCAAAAGTGCAATGTCATTGTCACTGTCCTCATCACTTGATGTTCCTTTCAAGTGGTCTTCTTGTGATTTGAGTGCCATATCCTTCCTGTTCTTTGGAAGGGGGTTCTCGAGCTCGTCATGAGCTTGACATGTCATTTCGTAGGTCATTAGAGACCCAATGAGTTCTTCAAGAGGGAATGCTTTAAGGTCTTTGGCCTCTTGAATGGCCGTAACTTTTGGATCCCAACTTTTAGGGAGGGATCTTAAGATTTTAGTTACTAGTTCAAAGTTAGTAAAATCTTTACCAAGAGCATTGAGTCCATTGATGACATCCGTAAACCGGGTGTACATGTCTCCGATGGACTCACTTGGTTTCATTCGGAAAAGTTCGTAAGAGTGCACAAGGATGTTGATTTTGGACTCTTTCACTCGGCTAGTGCCTTCATGAGTGACCTCAAGAGTTCTCCAAATATCAAAAGCCGAATCACACATTGAAACACGATTAAATTCGTTTTTGTCTAGTGCACAAAACAAGGCATTCATAGCCTTTGCATTTAAAGCAAAAACCTTCTTCTCCGATTCATTCCATTCGCTCATCGGAAGAGAAGATTTTTGAAATCCATTCTCGACAATAGACCAAAGCTCAAAGTCCATAGAAATGAGGAAGATTCTCATGCGAGTCTTCCAATATGTGTAATCCGACCCATTAAACAAAGGTGGTCGTGCAATAGAATGGCCCTCTTGCATGCCGGAGTAAGCCATCTCTCTTGGGTATTAAACCAAATATGAGAGATAACCTTGCTCTGATACCACTTGTTAGGATTGGAGCGGCACTAAGAGGGGGGGGTGAATTAGTGCAGCGGATTAAAACTTCGATTTTAACAAAATCTTTCGTACGTTAAGAATGAAACTTGAGAAATTTAACTTGAAGGCGTATTCTTAAAGTTGCGCAGCAAGAGTAATAAGGAACTAAAGCAGTAAGAAGATTTGCAGTAATGTAAATGACAATAATAAAAAGCAAACCAGAGATTACGCCGATTTTTAGAGTGGTTCGGTCAAATGACCTACTCCACTTGCGAGGCCCCTCTTCGATGAGGCTCCCACCTTCCACTAGCAAGTCTCTTGAAATGGAAGGGTAAACACCCCTCTTACAACCTTTTACAAGCAGCTCAACCTCTTACAAATTTTCAATAATAAAGAAGGAGGAGAACTCTCTAGCAAATTGAAAACAAGACTTGCTAAGACTTTCTAAGACTTTTCTCTCAATCAAAATGCTTCTCAAAAGTTGTAACCTCAGCTGAGATTTGAGGGGTATTTATAGGCCTCAAGAGGATTCAAATTTTGGGCTCCAAAATTTGAATTCTCTTAGGGTTCCCGGTGCTGGCGGTTCCACCGCCCAGCCAGGCGGTGCGGCCAGGCGGTGCCACCGCCCAGCGCTCGGGTGCTGGACGGTGCAACCGCCCAGCCAAGGAGGTGTCACCGCCCAGCCAGGCGGTTCCACCGCCTGGCTTTCCGATTCATTGGTTTGGCTTATTTTTCGCCCAAACCAAATTTGACTTTGGGCCTAGTTGGCCCCTAACCAGGATATAGGATTATCTCTTAATCCTAATCCTAATTACAGGTGAACTACATAAAAAACATCCTAAGCAAGTTTTTTAACCGCGAACGTCGAGTCTTGTTCCGGCGAGCTTTCCGACGAACTTCTTCCGACGGACTCCCTGCAAGCTCCCAATCTTTGTGATGACTTTAACGAGTAGCCGAGCCTTCTTGGTGATCTCCGCGAGCCTCCGACGATTTCTTCGGTGAACTTCCGACACGTTCCCGATTTCTTCTCGGACGGTTCCGGCAGCATCTCCGATGATTCTTCGGTCTCTTAAACGTCCATCGAGCTCGACTCCGGTATCCTTGCTTTATGTTTTCTGATTATCGTAGTTAATCCTGCACACTTAACTCAATAATATGGATTAGATCAATTAACCCACCAATTGATTATATCATCAAAATCCGAGATTCAACAGTTCGGTCAGTCTTGACCTACTCCACTTTTGGCTTCCTCCACCGACGTCAACTAGAGGCCTTCCTTCAATAGGCGAAGGCCAACTGCCCTTTTACAGTTTCTCTCCTTTTGACAGGCTCAGGAGACAACCTTTACAGACCTTTCTCTCCTCACTTTACAACTCAAAACTTGAAGAACAGAAGGAGGAGACTTAAAGGCTTTACAACACTTTTGAGCTCTTAGAATCACAGAAAAGATCAAGATTTCGGTGTAGGTCTGTATCTTTTCAGTGCTGAATGGGTGGGGTATTTATAGGCCCCAACCCAATTCAAATTTGGAGCTCAAAACGATCAAATCCCGGAATTCCGGGATCAGGCGGTTGCACCTCTTGACTGGAGAGGTTGCACCGCCTGGCAGAGCTCGAAGACCGAGCTCAGGCGGTGCCACCTCTCTGTCAGGGAGGTTGCACTGCCCAGTCTTGCTCGAAGACTGAGCTCAGGCGGTGCCACCTCTCTGTCAGGGAGGTTGCACCGCCCAGTCTTGCTCGAAGACTGAGCTCAGGCGGAGCCACCTCTCTGTCAGGGGGGTTGCACTGCCCAGTTTTGCTCGAAGACTGAGCTCAGGCGGTGCCACCTCCTGGCTGGGGCGGTTGCACCTCCCAGTCTCACTGGGAGACATAGCCTGGGCGGTGCTACCTCCTGGCTGGGGCGGTGCCACCTCTTTCACTATTTCAGCTCACTTGGTTTGGCTCCAAACTTGGCCCAAACCAGTCCGAACTTGGGCCTAATTGGCCCCTACTTGGGTTATAGGATTAACACCTAATCCTAACCCTAATTAATGTGCTAACTATGATTTTAAAGACATTTTATAAGCTATTACAAAGTCCGCAAGTCAAGACTTCTTCTGGCGAGCTTTCGGCAAACTTCCGGCGGTCTTCCGATGAACTTTCGGAAACCATTCTGCGGACTCCCGGCAAGCTCCTAGACTTCACGATTTGTTCTTAGCGAGTTCCAACGAGCTTATTCGGCAAGCTCCGATCTTTCTCGGCGAGCTCCGCGAACTCCCAACGAACCTTCCGGCGAGCTTCCGAAAAACCCTTCGGCAAGCTCCCAACTCATTCTTGGCTAGTTCCGGTAACATTCCCGACTAACCTTCGGACTTTCGTCGAACTCTCGAACTTGCAACAAATCCTTCGCGCTTGACTCCGACACTTTGTTTCGCTTTATGTCTTCATCGTTATCATAGCTAATCCTGCACAATTAAAGCAAAACTTCGATCGAGACAATTAATCCTAAGCAATTAACCAAGTTGTCCGGCATGTCATTGGTCCCTCGACGCTTCGTCCGATTCTTCGGCGCATCGTCCTTTCCTGCAGCCTATTGCCCAATCGGCCAGTTGACTTCGCAACTCCGATATCCTTGGCACAATACCCGCTCTTCTTGGCCCGATGCCCGAGTCCACGGCCCGAAGCCTTCTGTCGATACGTCGACCGATCCACCGGCCCGACGTCCAATCTTCTGACATGTTCCTCCGGCACAACATGATGTTCCTGCTTTAATTGTCTCATCCTGATCGAAGCACCCTGCGTCACTCAAAACACAGATTAAATCATAAACATATATCAAGTAGTTTCATCATCAAAATACGAGATTCAATAAAAGTGACACTTCTCCTTTTTGTTGATGACAAAGAGGGAGAAGTATGTTGATTATATGTCATGATTTTATCATGACATTACTTGGAATTTTGAATCCAAGAGTTTATATCAATGTGGTATATTGATAGGGGGAGTTTGTTTAAACTCCGAGAGTTAAGGTTAACTCCATCGTCGATTGGTTGTCATCATAAAAAAGGGAGAGATTGTTGAATCTCGGATTTTGATGATGATGTTTTAATCTATGTTTATGAGTGACACGGGATGCTTTGATTAGGATGAGACAATTATAGCAGGAAAATCATGTTATGCCGGAGGAACATGTCAGAAGATTGGACGTCAGGCTGGTGGATCGGTCGATGTATCGACAGAAGGCTTCGGGCCATGGATTCGGGCATCAGGCCAAGAAGAGCGGGTATTGCGCCAAGGATATTGGAGTTGCGGAGTCAACTAGCTGATTGGGCAATAAGTCGCAAGAGAGGACGATGCACCGAAGAATCGGACGAAGCGTCGAGGGACCAACGACATGCCGGACAAATTGATTAATTGCTTAGGATCAATTATCTCGATCGAAGTTTTGTTTTACATGTGCAGGATTAACTATGATAGCTTGAAGACATAAAGCAAGTCTACCGGAGTCAAGTTTGATGGGTGTTCGAAAGTTCGAAGATTCGTCGGAGATACTACCGGAACCAACCGAGAGGAAATCGGGGACTTGTCAGAGTTTTCAGAAGTCGACCAAAGAGATCGTTGGAGGTTCGCGGAGATCACCGAGAAGGCTCGGCTACTCGCTGAACTCGCCACAAGATCGAGAGCCTACTGGGAGTCCGCCGAAAGAAATCCGAGGGTGTATCGGAAGTCCACCGGAAGATCGTCGGAAAGCTCGCCATAAGGAAACTCGACGTTGCCGGTTATAAGATTTGCTTAGGACTATTTCTTAACTTCATAGTTTGCATGTAATTAGGGTTAGGATTAAGAGTTAATCCTATAATCTAGTTAGGGGCCAATTGGGCCCGAATTTGGACTGGTTTAGGCCAAGTTTGGAGCCCAACTAGTGAGCTAGAACAGTCCAGGCGGTGGCACCGCCAGACTGGATGGTGGCACAGCCCAGTACCTGAGAGGTCCGGTGGTGGCACCGCTAGTACACTATCATTGTCAGACATTGACAGGCGGTGGCACCGCCAGCATCGGGAACCCAAGAGAATTCAAAATTTGGAGCCCAAATTTGAATCCTCTTGGGGCCTATAAATACCCCTCAATTCTCAGTAGATAATACAACCTTTGAGAAGTTAGAGATTGAGATAAAGCCTTAGCAAAGTCTTTAGCAAGTCTTGTTTTCAATTGCTTGAGTGTTCACCTCCCTCTTTCTCTTTGAAAATCTGTAAGGGTGTGAACCACTTGTAAAAGGTTGTAAAAGGGGTATTTGTCCTTCCCCTTCAATGTGATTTGCTAGTGGAAGTTGGGAGCCTCATCGAAGAAGGCTTCACAAGTGGATATAGGTTATTTTGACCGAACCACTTTAAATTGGTGTGTTCCTTGAATGTGTGAGTTCTTTCTTTCCTAAGATTGTTATTTACACTACTGCTAGCTTTCGGTTTTCATCTACTCAAGTTACTATCGAATCGAAATCTCTACACATTTACAAAATCATTTTCAAACTTATGAGTTTTAATCTGCTGCACTTATTCACCCCCCCCCCCCTCTTAGTGCCGCTCCGATCCTAACATTCCCAAAAATATACACAGCTTATTCAGGTGGTGGAAAGTTAAAATGTCTAAATAAGGTATTAAACTATCGATGAATCTGCTATAACTCAGTTAAGATTTTGGTGTTGTTTAAGTCGATCTTGTCATTGTTTAAAATGATCCATCCGAATCCCTATGTCTTCGATAGATGAAGGAGGTGCTTGCTCTACTAGAGGTGATTCCTTAAAGGGACCAATTAGAGGAGATTGATTACCCCTAAATATTTGTGTTTTCAGTTCTGGTTCAGGTTGGAGGGGATCGGTCCTTCTAGGCAATCTAATCCACATACCATTTTTGAATGTACATCTCATCGGTCGAAGTAGATTTTTATTTATGATACTAAATCTATCTAGTTTTATTACTTCTTCATCGGGTGGAATGACAATATCGTAGGCATGGAGTATTCTTGTGATTAAGCCACCATTTGGAAGCATCATGTCCTTTTTTGATATTTCAATTATGTTTTATTGGATTAGGTAACCAAAACAATTGTTATATCCCTTCATGATCTAATACATGGTATCTAGTTCCATTTGGCTTACTTTATCATGATGATATTGCTTTGGAAGAATGATACTAATCAAGATGTGATGAAGTATTTTGATGCTTAAAGGTAGTAATTGTTCACAGCTTTTTGGAAGTTTCATTAAGTTAGGATTGCCAAAAATTGTTCCTAAGGCATCAACGTAAGTGGTCCCAACTGTTTCATCATTCCATTGTCCTCTAAAATAACAACCTCTTTCTTTTACCAGGATTCCTATGATGTTGCAAATTGATCTATTCGTAATGGATATATGACGTCCTAATAGATAGTTAGATACCCTTTCTTCTTCATCTACATGTAGATTGTTCGTAAAATAACCTAACAAGTCTAGGGTAGATAAGTTCACTTATTTGAAGAATTGGGAGAATGTCTAGATTTGTAAACCATTGAATAGGTTCCAAATCACTTGGTTCATCTAAATCAACATATTTTCTCTTATGAACATGTCTAGATTCTATGGATGCAAATTTTAAGGCATGTTGATTAGAATCGAAAAGTAGGGAGTCATAATTTTCTTCTAATCTCCTCTTCCCTTTGTCCCTAGAGGATCTTCTAGAACCCATAAAGACTACTATTATGAAGATAGATAATAAGCAAAAGTAGATAATACAAAGGAGAAATCAATGCCATTTAGAGAATACCTTAGTTGTGATCTTCAAGAGGATGTAGGAGATTGATCCTTGATCTAGTAGGAAATAGGGATTTTTTTGACAGCTAAAGGGAGAGAATGGTGTTCAAAGGGGGTTTAGAGCTATTTGGGGGAGTGGAGAATGAGTTAGGGTCAGTTCTACCACCGGCCCTAGCTTGGATTTATAAGGGGGTAGGTTACGGGCGGTGGCACCGCTGGTTGGATGGTGCTACCGCCTGCCACCCATGACAGCTAGCGGTGCAACCGCCAATTGGGCGGTGTCACTACCTACAGGTAGTGAGCATTGCTTACAAGGTTGTGTGGGGCTAATGTGGGTGATTTTAATTTGAAGGAAGTTTTTGTTTGTGAAGCACACAACCTTACTTATATCGTCATGTAAAAATTCATATCATAAGAGGAGAAGATTTGTACGTTCATGATTAATCACATAAAATACATGCCATACCCAAACATTATATAGAACTCATATGTTTACAATACGTTCATGATTCATCATTTAAAATTTATATGCTACCATTGTAAAACTTGTATGGAAAAATGCATATAGCTCATTGCGCACACTATAAGATCATGATTCATGTGAGTGATCCAAAGAAGGTCTGAACACAGATTCATGATCTTGTTAGACAGAATTTGATCCGAAAAAAAATTAAGGAAGGAATGTATATGATAAATTTAGAAATCTAGAAGATGTGAGAAGGGGAATTCATGCATAAGAGTTCATAAATTTCAAATTTGAGAGATCAATGTGAAGTGTTTATCACACAAGATTGTATCATGAACTTATAATTATCATTTTGTAATTGATAGTTTTAATTCTAATGATCCCCTTTTTTGTTATTTTGGATAGAGAGCTTTACGAGTTATTTTGGATCTCTGGTCATAAACCTTGAGCACCAAAAAACAAGATACTATCTCTTGCTCCTAGCTTGTGTTGGTATACGTTTCTACAAATGAGGATGATTTTTAGGTACCCATTTGACCTTGGGTGCCTCAAAAATCGATTTTAATTACTTATCATGTTGTATTGAGTCATTTGAGGTTCCTTTAGGAACCCAAATCAATTTGTGGACTACATTTCTTGAATGGACAATGATAAGCTACATGCCCAAATTTGCAACAAAAGTTGCATTTCTTTTAGGGTAAAACATGTAAGATAGGGCCTTTAACAAAGGTGGTTGGATTATGGTGAGAGCGACTCATAAATCCGATTTCGTCTTTTTTATGAATGTGACCCTTGTTTGCAAGGATCATATTCAAGGACCTGCTACCAACCTCAAACTATTCTAAGGTTTTTTAAGTAGCAAGTTTTCCTTTTGAAGCATTTCTAATTTATCACATTTCGTACATGGAGCTAAACTATCATTGTGCTCAACTTTTAATCTATTGTAATCACTAACAAGAGAATCATTCTCCTTTTTTAATAATTTATATTTTTTACTAATTGATTTGTATTCATCAAATAAATCATGAAAAGCATTTAATAGTTCATCAAAGGATAAATTTGCATCAAATGAACTACTCACCTCATCTCCAATGGCCATTTGTGCATAGTAAGCAACTTGCTTGGTGATGGTAGGCTCCTCTTCTTTGGATGCACTTGAGTCATCTCATGTTGCTTTAAGAGCCTTCTTCTTTGGTTGCCTCTTCTTGGCTAGGGGACATTCGCTCTTGTAATGTCCCAGTTTCTTGTATTCGTAGCATATTACTAAATCTTTCTTGAGTTCAAATTTATTTTTAGTATCATTTTTAAATTTATTCTTTTTTATGAATTTTTTGAATTTCCTTGTTAAGAGTGCCAAGTCTTTATCAAGGTCCTCATCACTTGAGTTTCCTTTTAAGTGGTCCTCTTGGGTTTTTAATGTCATATCCTTCCTGTTCTTTAGAAGGGTGTCCTCAAGCTCTTCATGAGCTTTGCATGTCATTTCATAGGTCATTATTTATCCAATTAGTTCTTCAAGAGGAAAATTATTTAAATCTTTGGCCTCTTGAATGGCTGTGACTTTAGGGTCCCAACTCTTTGGAAGGGATCTTAAAACTGTTAGGATCAAGAGCACTAAGAGGGGGGGGGGGTGAATTAGTGCAGCGGAAATCTTTCAACGATAAAAAACGTTCGAACGATAAAAATGATTTCGGTGTGAAAGCCGATTCTAAGATTACTTTAACTTAAGATCAAGCAAGATGACGTTAAAGTCAATCTATGAAGGTAGTTTGTAGTTATGATGAAAATCAGAATATAAGCGCAAACTGAAATACGACGTTCGTACGATAAAAGCGATTTCGGTGTGAAAGCCGATTCGTAAACCACTTTAACTTGAGTTGAAGTGAGATGTAAAGCAAAGATATAAAGGCAGTTTGCAGTTATGATGGAAATCAGAACGTAAGCGCAAACTGAAATATGATGTTCGTACGATAAAACTGATTTGTGTCTAAACGCCGATTCGGAAAGCACTGAACTTTGAAACACTTTCGTAAAAACACAGAAGGCAGTAAGCTATTGAGGAGGTTTGTAGTAAAGATAAGATGCTCAAAGTAAATGCAAACCGAGATTTAGAGTGGTTCGGTCAATCTTGACCTACTCCACTTTTGGCTTCCTCCACCGACGAGGTCACTGACGTCAACTAGAGGCCTTCCTTCAATAGGCGAAGGCCAACCACCCTTTTACAGTTTCACTCCTTTTGATGGGCTTAGGAGACAACCCTTACAGACTTTTCTTTCCTCTCTTTAAAGCTCAGAACTTGGAAGAAAAGAGGGAGAAGAACTTTTGGCCTTTACAACAATTTTGAGCTCTAAAAATCACAGAACAAGATCAAGATTTCGGTGTATGTTCAGTGCTCTTTCAGTGCTGAATGGGTGGGGTATTTATAGGTCCCAACCCAGTTCAAATTTGGAGCTCAAAACTGTCAATTCCCGGAATTCCGAGATATGGCGGTTGCACCTCCTGACTGGAGCGGTTGCACCGCCTGGCAGAGCTCGAAGACTGAGCCTCTAGGCGGTGCCACCTTTGTCAGGGGCGGTTGAACCTCCTGCCAGAGCTCGAAGACTGAGCTCAGGCGGTGCCACCTCCTGACTGAGGCGGTTGCACCTCCTGCCAGAGCTCGAAGACCGAGCTCAAGCGGTGCCACCTCTTGTCCGGGGAGGTTGCACCGCCCAGTCTCGCTCGGAGACTGAGCCCAAGCGGTGCCACCTCTTGGCTGGGGTGGTTGCACCACCCAGTCTCCCTCGGAGACTCAACCCAGGCGGTGCCACCTCCTGGCTTGGGCGGTTCAACCGCCTGGCAGAAATCAGGGTACGAATGGGTTGATCCATTCGGCCCAATTTGTGTTTTTCAGGGGCCCAATTGCCCCAAGATTAAGTTAATGGGATCACCTCCCATTTCCAACTTAATCATTGTGCGTCAATCGCTTCTTCCGGCGAGCTTCCGGCGAACTTCCGTCGATCATCCGATGAACCCTCGGTGATGCTCCTACGGACTTCCGACAAACTCCTGGACTTGCGATGATCCACTTGGCGAGTTCTGACGAGCTTCTTTGGCAAGCTCATGGACTTCTCAGATTTGTTCCCGCAGAACCTCCGACGATTGTCCGAACTTCCGTCGAACTCTCGAACTCCCAACGTGATCATTGTCTTGACTCCGGCGCAACTCCTGCTGCATGTCTTTCTTCTATCGTAGTTAATCCTGCACACTTATCTCAACATATAGATTAGATAACAAATGACAATTGACTTCATCATCAAAATCCGAGATTCAACAATCTCCCCCTTTTTGATGATGACAATCAATTGATAATGGAGTTAACCTTAACTCCCCTTGTCTATATGCCATACTTGAGATAAGTCATTTTTGAATTCAAAACTTTTGAATTCAAGAGACATATTGATAAGTTAAAATCATTTAAACTTATCAATACTCCCATCATGATTCCCATCATGATGTATCTCACTGAAGATGATGTCAAGGCTTGACATTCATTTTCAAATTTTACATTACAAGTTTAAATGATGGTAATAGTAGCAATTCATCATATTGTAAGATATCAACATGTAAAACTGCGAAGTAAGATTTTGATATCATTACATGATGCACACATTTCAAATGTTTTAGCAATTATTGCATTTCATCACATGGTAAGATATCAATACGTAAAATTATGATGCAAGTTTTTTGTTTGATATCTTGACATGATACAAACAAGGCATAATGCAAATTATAGCAATCATAGCATCTCTTGGTGATGCATGCATGACATTAATACTCATATATTTCTCCCCCTTTGTCAGCAACAAAAAGCATGGTAATTGTGATACCAGGAGAACAATATAAGCAAATTTTGAGCATAAGTGTGATAGTCGTTCATGCCTTTACTAGGTTCAAGTTATTTTCCAATAGTAAGTGATAGGAAATCAATTGTACAAGCATGATATCTAGATCACTTTGAATACTTCTTCCTTTTTATTTGTTATAATCTTTTTGCATGAAGGAGAAAGGCCATTTGTGATACCAGCTATTTGTGAGTTTACTTTGAGTTAAGTTAAAACTGTTGAGAGATTAAATCATGCTTCAGGTATCAAGATATGTATGTGAAGCAAATCTTTACAAGTAAAAACATTATCATCCATATTTCAAGATGGAATTCATAAGTAGGAATCATTTCATCAAATTTATTTCAGAAAAATATTTTTTATATAAGTGTATGAGAAAATCCGATTTTTAGGATACCAATTGTTAAGCGAATCCGAAAATGAAATTAACACTTTCATGCATTCGGATAAAACTATGCTATAGATTTTCAAATACAATCATGAAGACAAAACATGCTTATTGTTATGGAAATTTTTGTATTCAACACATAATTTCCAACATGTTATTTAGGCATGTAATGGCAGTCAAGTGATTTGATCATTCAATAAAGTCCGAAAGATAATTTTAACTAGTTTATGTACTCGGACACATCAACATTCCTAATTCTCTTCTTATGAAATCAAATTGTTCTTCACTTAGAGGTTTTGTAAAAATATCAGCTAGTTGATGTTTAGTATCAATGAATTCTATGATTACATCATGATTAGTAACATGATCTCGTATAAAGTGATGTATAATATCAATATGTTTTGTTCTTGAGTGTTGTATAGGATTTTTCGTTAAGCATATTGCACTTGTGTTATCACATTTAATAGGAATATTTTTAAGATGAATTTTATAATCTTCTAAGGTGTTTTTCATCTATACAACTTGTGCACAGCATGCACTTGCTGCAATATATTCAGCTTCGGTTGTTGATAGTACAACCGAGTTTTGTTTCTTAGATGACCAGGAAACAAGGGCATGTCCTAAAAATTGATATGTTCCTGATGTGCTTTTTCTATCTAGTCTACAGCCAGCAAAGTCCGCATCAGCATAAGCAATTAACTCAAGATTCTTTGATTTTGGGTACCATAATCCTAGATTTGTGGTACCATTTGTTAGGATCGAAGCGGCACTAAGAGGGGGGGGGGTGAATTAGTGCAACGGATTAAAACGTTAATTTCGACAAATTTTTCGTACGATAAGAACGGAACTTGAAAAGTTTAACTTGAAAGCATATTCTTAAAGTTGCGCAGCAAGGGTAATAAGGAACTAAAGCAGTAAGAAGATTTGCAGTAATGTAAATGACAATAATGAAATGCAAACCAGAGATTACGCCGATTTAGAGTGGTTCGGTCAAATGACCTACATCCACTTGCGAGGCCCCTCTTCGATGAGGCTCCCACCTTCCACTAGCAAATCTCTTGAAAGAGAAGGGTAAATACCCCTCTTACAACTCTTTACAAGCGGTTCACTCTCTTACAAATTTTTAGCAAGAATGAAGGAGGTGAACACTAGCAAAATGAAAACAAGATTAGCTAGGACTTTTCTAATGCCTTTCTCTCAAACACTTGCTGCTCAAAAAGTTGTTCTCTCAGCTGAGATTTGAGGGGTATTTATAGGCCTCAAGAGGATTCAAATTTGGGCTTCAAAATTTGAATTCTCTTTGGGTTCCCGCTGCTGGAGGTGCCACCGCCCAGCCAAGCGGTGCCACCGCCTAGCGCTCGGGTGCTGGGCGGTGCCACCGCCCAGCCAGGAGGTGTCACCGCCTAGCTCTCGGGCACTGGGCGGTGCCACTGCCCAGCCCAGGCGGTGCCACCGCCTACAGTGTTTTCAGCCCACTAGTTAGGCTTCAATCTTGCCCCAAACTAGTCCGAACTTGGGCCCAATTGGCCCCTACTTGGGTTATAGGATTAACACCTAATCCTAACCCTAATTAACGAGCTAACTACGAATTTAAAGACATTTTCTAAGCTATTACAAAGTCCGCAAGTCAAGACTTCTTCCGGCGAGCTTCCAGCGAACTTCCGACGGTCTTCCGATAAACTCTCGGAAACCATTCTGCGGACTCCCGGCAAGCTCCTAGACTTCACGATTTGATCTTGGCGAGTTCCAACGAGCTTCTTTGGTAAGCTCTGATCTTTCTCGGCGAGCTCCGCGAACTTCCAACGAACCTTCCGGCGAGCTTCCGAAAAACCCTTCGGCAAGCTCCCTACTCATTCTCGGCTAGTTCCGGCAGCATTCCCGACGAACCTTCGGACTTCCGTCGAACTCTCGAACTCCTAACGAATCCTTCGCGCTTGACTCCAGCACTTTGTTTCGCTTTATGTCTTCATTGTTATCGTAGTTAATCCTGCACACACAAACCAAAACTCTACTCCGATCTAGACAATTATTATAAAGCGAATTGACATTCTGTTGCTCGGCACGTCATTGGTTGGCGCTTCGTCCGATTCTTCGGCGCATCGTCCTCTCTTGCGGCTTGTTGCCCAATCGGCGGTTGACCTCCACAACGCCGATATCCTTGGCGCAATTCCGCTCTTGGCCCGATGCCCGACGCCCGAAGCCTTCTGCCATCCAATATCCTGACGTGATCTCCTCCGACGCAACGTCAATTCCTCCTGCGTTAATTGTTTAATCCTGATCGAGTAGACCTGTATCACTCAAAATGTAGTCAAACATTTAAACACAATCAATTAGTTTCATCATCAAAATTCAAGATTCAACAATCTCCCCCTTTTTGATGATGACAACTAATTGATGACTAACGGAGTTAACCTTAACTCCCTGGAGTTTAACTAAACTCCCCCTATCAATATGCCATTGATAAAACACTTGGATTATCCCAAATCCAAGTAACATTCATCACATGTTATGAAAAACATTTAAACTATCATGCAAATATATAAAATATTTAATTCAATGCATGAAGTCATCAATATACTTCTCCCCCTATGTCATCAACAAAAAGGAGAAGTAGCTCTAGCTATTTTAAAAGATATGCAAGTTTTTGCAACATAAAGCTAGATTTTCATCACAACATATAAGCACAAAAGTATAGCAAGATTCTTAAGTTCAATCATGGCAATTCAACACTTGCTTCTTGTGCAAGATTGCACTTTGCTTTTCTTTGCAATGTGCATGATAGTATTTCTTTGTAATATTCAAAATAGCAAATTGTACATCATGCTAGCTAGCATATTAAAGATGTTCAAGACAGTAAGTTTTTCTTCTCTTTTGAGAAGTGTTATTTTTGCTTCCTTTACAAAGTGCAAGCTAGCAAAGTATTTGAAAAAGTGAGCAAGTTTTGTAACATACAAGCTAGTAAAAATTTCAAAAGCAAATACAAGATAGCTTTCTTGTTGAAGTGTGTAAGCTATCGATTCTTACTTCCTATTGCAATGTGCAGGTTGCAAGTCTTGCTTCTTGAGATGGGCAAGATAATGATGTTCAAGAAGACAACTTTTGCTTCTTGAAATAAGCAAGTTAGCAATCTTTGCTACTTAAGATAAGCAAGCAAGCAATCAAGTTTTTGCATCTTCTTGACTTGTGCAAGCAAGCTATCTCCCCCTTTGTCATTGTCAAAAAGAAGGGAAGACCCATTACATCAATTATGACAAAGGTAAGTATCAATCTTAATTGTGCATCATCATATTTTCAAATTAGAATATGCACATTTTCAAAAACCTTATATTCATTCATGCATGATATTGAATAAATCGATCAACATTATAAGGATATCATACATGATACTAAAATTTTTAACTATTTGTCAACATTTTGATCATGATACCAAATATTCATCATTTAGAGTATTCATGATACAAAACATTAAATCAATATTTATAATACATCATTTTAACGACAACTCATAGTATTTTAAATCATGATTTACATCATATGTAATACATCACATCATAATTAGAAAGCACAAGTATTGCATATATCATTGCAAATCATAAATGTTTCATATCATGATGGTATCAATTTGTCAAATTATATCCTACCAAAAACTTATCCCCATTTGTATTTCATGCATAATTTCACCTCATCACATTAGGAGTATCAAGAGGAATTAATTGGGTGATGAGATTAATATTTCACGAATACATGGAATTGTATAAAAAATCATATCATAAGTGTTTCATACATTCATATCATCACATGAAGGAATATAAACAAAAATTAGTGATGAGATCTTACTTCATGAATACAATAAAATTCATATAGCATATCATGGTTTATTAGAATTAGTCTTCCTTTTGGTGAATAGCAAAAAGAGTGGTAGGAGAGCAAGATCTCAATTCATGCATATCAAATATTCAATCATCAAAATCATGAACCATCTAGAAAATTCTCCTCTTTAAATATTCAAAGAGAGAATCATGATGAACATTCTTGGTTTACATAAAGTTTCAAAACATAATTGTCAAGATTATGAATACTAAAAGACTATGAAACATTTCGACAAATCTCCTTTTAAATAGAAAAGAAAATGTTGATTCATAAAGGATTTCATGTTATGAATTTCAAGAGATCAAGATCATGATTTCAATAAAAAAATATTCAAATTTAAATCATCAAAATCATTATCAAAATCCAAGAGATTCACAAAGATGATACAAATGGATTCATCAAAATCAATAAGATTGAGCAAAATAATTTTCAAGAATGTTATCCTCTTTTCGATTATTTCAAAACATATGATTTTGTTTCATTTATACCAAATAAAAACATTTATCATGTTTAAAACCGAAAGAGTAAGATTTATTACAACAAAAATCAATAAGGTACTTTCATTATGGTAAAAATCAATGATCCATAAATCGTAAAAGATTCATCATCCATAATTTCGAAATTTATTAAGCATGATCATTATGCATGACACTAAAACATGGTTTCAAAATATTTAATATTTTCATTGCACAATTTAATCATTATGCATCATCATATTTTCAAATTCGAACATGCACAATTTCAAAACTATATCTTTTATTTTTCATGCATGATACAAATAAATCAATCATCAATATCGGCATATCATACATGATATTCAAGCATTCATGATAAATCATTTTGGCAACATGATCATAGCTATTCAAATGATAGTATCTAAATGTCAAAATTCATTACATCCTATCATGCATGATCATTAACTTCTTATTTGAATTTCATGCATTATTTTGTTTCATCACATAAGGAATATCAAGAAGAGTTATTGGGTGATGAGATAAATATTTCATGAGTACAAGGAATTGCATGAAAATCATATCATGAAAAGATAATAATAGAAGACACGTTTTGTTTTGAAAAATCTCCTCTTAAATAATCAAGAAAAAATCTTAGGAGATCATGATATAGATAAAATTCATTCAATCTTAGAATAAGATATTAATTCAAGCATATAAAATTTCTCAATTCATTATGAATCATAAAAAGAATTGTGGTTCCGAAATATCACGATTCATTTAGAAAAATTTTCTCTTTAGTGCACGATAAGAAGAAATATGGCAATGATACCAATCATAATTCATTTGGATAATAGATGCTAAAAAGGAACATTGAGGATACAAGATCTTGATTTTTATAGAGTAAATCTCAAGTTATAAATCTCAAAAAATCAAGATAAAGCTCATTCAAATTCAAATCATCAAATCAAAATCATTTTCAAGATATTCATAAAAAGATGATAAAATAGATTCATCAAACCAAGAATTTTCAAGAAAAATACTTTTATCTATTTAGTTGTTTCATATAAGTATGCCTTTGTCCTTTTTGTGCCAAAAAATATATATATATCATCAATCATTTAGGATCGAAAAACAAATTTCTTCATAACAACCATCAAGATCATTATGTATAACTTTTAAAATCTCATGCATAAAATTGTATTAAAACATTTAATATTTTCATTCCATCATTTTGCATTTTTATTGAACATAATTTTGAATGATTCTTATAGATAACTAAAACTTCTTTAGTTTTAATTTATATGATTAACTTTATCTTAGCATGCTCAAATTTTGTTCATATGTCAAAACCATACATCATGTTTGAAAACCAAAGACAAGGTTTAAAAAAAAAATCATCAAGCCTTCCATTCAAAAGTCATGCATCGTCATTGAAAATCAATATGGAAATCGTCAAAATACAAATTCTTGCTTCTCAATCACATATATAAGATTAATCTTACTAGGTGTATAAGCATTAGATTTATATCTAACATTTTACTGCATTAACATAACACATGCAATTTTCAAGAAAATTAATCCTAAACTAAATTAAAAATAACTCAAGAAAGTATTATGTAATATCGAAATAAATTAGTGGGATTTTGATTACCTCATTATTGTAAGAGGGTGAGGCATAGTTTGCCACCTCGCCTTTCTTGATTTTCTCCTCGTCTTCGGAAGAGCTCAATTCATCCCAACTTTTGTTCTTCTTGCGTTCAAAGCAAGTAGTTCCATTCTTTTTGCTTTTTAATTTTTGTTTCATTTGTAGTTTAAGTTCACCATCACTTGAGCTTATGCTCGAGTGGTCTTCATGTGTTCTATGTCCCAAATCCTTCCTATCATTTGGAAGGTTGTTCTCGAGTTTCTTTTTTGTCACATTGTTCATTTCGTAGGTCATTAGAGACCCAATAAGTTCTTCGAGAGGGAATGTTTTAAGGTCCTTGGCCTCTTGAATGGCCGTAACTTTTGGATCCCAACTTTTTGGAAGGGATCTTAAGATTTTAGTGACTAGTTCAAAATTAGAAAAACTTTTACCAAGAGCTTTGAGTCCATTGATGACATCCGTGAACCGGGTGTACATGTCTCCGATGGACTCACTTGGTTTTATCCGGAAAAGTTCGTAAGAATGCACAAGAATATTGATTTTGGACTCTTTCACTCGGCTAGTGCCTTCATGAGTGACCTCTAGAGTTCTCCAAATATCAAAAGCCGAGTCACACATCGAAACACGATTAAATTCATTTTTGTCAAGTGCACAATATAAGGCATTCATAGCCTTTGCATTTAGAGAAAACATCTTCTTCTCCAAATCATTCCAATGGTTCATTGGGAGAGAAGACATTTCAAATCCATTTTCGACTATGTGCCATAAATTCAAATCCAAAGAAAGTAAGAAAACTCTCATTCGAGTTTTCCAATAAGTGTAGTCTGTCCCATTGAAAAAGGGAGGACAAATGAGAGAGTGACCCTCTTGAAAGCCGTAAAGAGCCATTTCTATTTGGGTGTTAAACCAAGGTAGAAAAACGTGGCTCTGATACCAATTGTTAGGATCGAAGCGGCACTAAGAGGGGGGGGGGGGGTGAATTAGTGCAGCGGATTAAAACGTTGATTTCGACAAATTTTTCGTACGATAAGAACGGAACTTGAAAAGTTTAACTTGAAAGCATATTCTTAAAGTTGCGCAGCAAGGGTAATAAGGAACTAAAGCAGTAAGAAGATTTGCAGTAATGTAAATGACAATAATGAAATGCAAACCAGAGATTACGCCGATTTAGAGTGGTTCGGTCAAATGACCTACATCCACTTGCGAGGCCCCTCTTCGATGAGGCTCCCACCTTCCACTAACAAATCTCTTGAAAGGGAAGGGTAAATACCCCTCTTACAACTCTTTACAAGCGGTTCACTCTCTTACAAATTTTTAGCAAGAATGAAGGAGGTGAACACTAGCAAAATGAAAACAAGATTAGCTAGGACTTTTCTAATGCCTTTCTCTCAAACACTTGCTGCTCAAAAAGTTGTTCTCTCAGCTGAGATTTGAGGGGTATTTATAGGCCTCAAGAGGATTCAAATTTGGGCTTCAAAATTTGAATTCTCTTTGGGTTCCCGCTGTTGGAGGTGCCACCGCCCAGCCAAGCGGTGCCACCGCCTAGCGCTCGGGTGCTGGGCGGTGCCACCGCCTAGCCAGGAGGTGTCACCGCCTAGCTCTCGGGCACTGGGCGGTGCCACCGCCTACAGTGTTTTCAGCCCACTAATTAGGCTTCAATCTTGCCCCAAACTAGTCCGAACATGGGCCCAATTGGCCCCTACTTGGGTTATAGGATTAACACCTAATCCTAACCCTAATTAACGAGCTAACTACGAATTTAAAGACATTTTCTAAGCTATTACAAAGTCCGCAAGTCAAGACTTCTTCCGGCAAGCTTCCAGTGAACTTCCGACGGTCTTCCGATAAACTCTCGGAAACCATTCTGCGGACTCCCGGCAAGCTCCTAGACTTCACGATTTGATCATGGCGAATTCCAACGAGCTTCTTTGGTAAGCTCCGATCTTTCTCGGCGAGCTCCGCGAACTTCTAACGAACCTTCCGGCGAGCTTCCGAAAAACCCTTCGGCAAGCTCCCTACTCATTCTCGGCTAGTTCCGGCAGCATTCCCGACGAACCTTCGGACTTCCGTCGAACTCTCGAACTCCCAACGAATCCTTCGCGCTTGACTCCAGCACTTTGTTTCACTTTATGTCTTCATCGTTATCGTAGTTAATCCTGCACACACAAACCAAAACTCTACTCCGATCTAGACAATTATTATAAAGCGAATTGACATTCTGTTGCTCGGCACGTCATTGGTTGGCGCTTCGTCCGATTCTTCGGCGCATCGTCCTCTCTTGCGGCTTGTTGCCCAATCGGCGGTTGACCTCCACAACGCCGATATCCTTGGCGCAATTTCGCTCTTGGCCCGATGCCCGACGCCCGAAGCCTTCTGCCATCCAATATCCTGACGTGATCTCCTCCGACGCAACGTCAATTCCTCCTGTGTTAATTGTCTAATCCTGATCGAGTAGACCTGTATCACTCAAAATGTAGTCAAACATTTAAACACAATCAATTAGTTTCATCATCAAAATCCGAGATTCAACACCATTAAGATATCTAAGTATTCTTTTAACTGCTTTGAGATGAGATATCTTAGGGTTTGATTGAAATCTAGCACAAAGTCCTACACTGAACATGATATCTGGTCTAGTTGCAGTGAGGTAAAGTAAACTTCCTATCATACCCCTATAAGTTTTTTGATCGAAGCTTTCTCCACTTTCATCAATTTCTAACTTAGTGGAGGTGCTCATAGGAGTGTTAATAGCTTTTGAGTTATTCATATTAAACTTTTTCAGCAAATTCATAGCATATTTAGTTTGACTAATAAAGATGTCATTGCTTAGTTGTTTGATTTGTAAGCCTAAGAAGAATGTTAATTCTCCCATTAAACTCATTTCGAATTCAAGACTCATAGTTTTAGCAAAAGATTCACAAAGAGATTCATTCGTAGAACCAAAGATAATATCATCAACATAAATCTGAACAATGAGAAAATTATTTTCAAAATTCTTGATTAACAATGTAGTATCAACCTTGCCTTTTGTGAAATTATTTTCAATAAGAAAAGAACTAAGTCTCTCATACCAAGCCCTCGGAGCTTGTTTTAAACCATAGAGAGCTTTAGTTAATCTAAACACATGATTAGGGAGGCTATTATTTTCAAATCCAAGAGGTTGTTCAACATAGACTTCTTCGGAAATAAAGCCATTAAGAAAAGCGCTTTTAACATCCATTTGAAACAACTTAAAATTATTACTGCTAGCGTAGGCAAGGAGCATCCGTATGGCTTCTAATCGAGCCACAGGAACGAAGGTTTCTTCGTAATCGATGCCTTCTTCTTGGTTGAAACCTTTGGCCACTAATCTAGCCTTGTTTCTAACCACGATACCATATTCATCTTACTTGTTTCTAAAAACCCATTTAGTACCAATAACTAAATGGTCATTTGGTCTAGGAACAAGCTTCCACACCTCATTTCTCTCAAATTGATTTAATTCATCTTGTATTGCGATAATCCATGAATCATCTTTCATGGCTTCGTCAACACATTTGGGTTCAATTTGGGAGAGAAAAGCGGCGTTGGAACAAAAATTTTTAAGAGAAGAACGTGTTTGAACCCCCTTTGATGTGTCTCCTAAGATTAGCTCCTTAGGATGAGCATCTATATACTTCCAATCCTTGGGTAAGGATGTTTCGGAAGTGGATGCATTCAAGTTGCTAGTTGGAGATGGGGTTTCATTTAAATTCAAGGAATCAAAATTAACATCATCATCAAAATTGTTTTTCCTGATTTCGGAAATCTAATTAAAGACAACATGAATGGATTCTTCAATAATTAAAGTTCTTTTTGTTGAAGATACGAAAAGCTTTAGAGACCGAAGAATAACCAAGAAAGATTCCTTCATCGGATCTAGCATCAAATTTTCCTAAGTTATCTTTTTCATTCAAGATAAAACACTTACACCCAAAGACTTTAAAATATGAAACATTGGGTTTTTTGTTGTTCCATAACTCATAGAGAGTTTTGGTGAGTAAGGGTCTTACTAGAACTCTATTCAAAATATAGCATGTAGTATTTACAGCTTCGACCCAAAAATATTTGGGTAGGCTATGTTCATTCAACATGGTTCTTGCCATTTCTTGTAAATTTTGATTTTTTCTTTCTACTACTCCATTTTGTTGAGGATTTCTAGGAGTAGAGAAATTATGGTTGTATCCATTGAGTTCACAAAATTCTTGGAAATCATGGTTTTGAAATTCACCACCGTGATCACTTTTGATTGACGGAATCATAGAACCCTTCTCATTCTGAACAAGTTTACAAAACTTGGTAAAATATCTAAGGCATTCATTTTTCTGTTTTAAGAAGTAAGTCCATGTGTATCTGCTATAGTCATCCACAATGACGAAGGCGTATTTACTAACTCCTAGGCTTGATGTAGAGATTGGTCCGAACAAGTCCATATAGATCAATTGTAAGGGCCTAGAGGTGCTTATTTGATTCTTAGATTTGAAACTGCCCTTAATTTGTTTACCTAATTGGTAAGCATCACATACATTATCTTTGATGAACTTGATATGAGGAATTCCTCTTACAAGTTCTTTAGATGATATTTGAATGATTAGTTTCATGCTAGCATGACCTAATCTTCTATGCCATAGCCAAGCATCTTTATTCAAAACCGAAAAACACATTTCATTACACAAATCATTGATGTCAATAGTGTATACGTTATTTTATTTTAATGCAATCATAGAGACGTGTTTTTATGTGGTTTTTCAATGATGCAAGCATTAGATTCGAATCTGATAATATATCCTTTATCACATAATTGACTAATGCTCAAGAGGTTATGTTTTAAACCATCAACTAACAAAACATCTTCGATAAAGAAGTTGGATTTATTACCTATGGTTCCTTTGCCAATGATTTTACCCTTGTTGTTGTCTCCGAATGTGACATAGCCTTCGTCTATGCTAGTGAGCTTAGAGAATTGAAATGGATCTCCGGTCATATGCCTTGAGCATCCACTATCAAGGTACCATCTCTTGCTCCTAGCTTGCGATGGTATAGGTTTCTACAAGAGAGGATGATTTTTAGGTACCCATTTGCTTTTGGGTGCCTCAAAAATAGATCTACATTGTTTATCATGTTGCATAGAATTTATCATGGTTCCTTTAGGAACCCAAATTAATTTGTTTAGACTAATTTTCTTGAATGGACAATAATGCATTTTGTGTCCAAGTTTGCAACAAAAGTTGCATTTGCTTTGGTGTCGAACATGTAATATGGGGCCTTTTATAAAGGTGGTTGGATTTTGGTGAGGACTTCTCACAAATCTGATTCCACTTCTTTTAGGAACGTGACCCTTGTTTGCAAGGATCATGTTCAATGACTTACTACCAACCTCGAATTTCTTCAAGGTGTCCTTAAGTAGCAAGTTTTCCTTTTGGAGAGTTTCTAGATCATGGCATTTTATGCATAAACTTAAACTATCATGATATTCAGTTTTTAACTTATCAAAATTACAAGTAAGACTATCATGCTCCTTTTTTAGCAATTTATATTTTCTACTAATAATCTTGCATTCATCAAATAAGTCATGGAAGGCATTTAATAATTCATCAAATGATAAATCTGCATCTATTAAATTTGTTACCTCCTCTCCGAAGGCCATTAAGGCGTAATGAGCAACTTGCTCGGTGTTGGACTCCTCTTCTTCGGACGCGCTCGAGTCATCCCATGTTGCTTTGAGCGCCTTCTTTTTTGATATTCTCTTTTTGACTTGGGGACAATCACTCTTGTAGTGTCCCGGCTTTTTGCACTCATAGCAAATAACTTGGTCCTTCTTGGGTTCAAGTTTATTTTTTGTGTCATTTTTAAACTTGTTTCTTTTTATGAATTTTTTAAATTTTCTTGTTAGAAGTGCCAAGTCATCGTTACAGTCCTCATCACTTTTCTCTCAAGTGGTCTTCTAAAGTTCTAAGTGTCATATCCTTCCTGTTCTTTGGAAGGATGTCTTCTTGCTCTTCATGAGCTTTGCAAATCATCTCGTAGGTCATTAATGACCCGATTAGTTCTTCAAGAGGGAAGATGTTTAGATCATTCGCCCCTTGAATAGCAGTGACTTTAGGATCCCAACTCTTAGGAAGGGATCTTAGAATCTTATTTACGAGCTCAAAATCTGAAAAACTTTTTCCGAGTCCTTTTAGACCGTTGACGACATCCGTGAAACGGGTAAACATGTCGCCAATAGTCTCACTCGGTTTCATCCGGAAAAGTTCGAAAGAATGTAACAAAAGATTAATTTTTGACTCTTTCACTCTACTTGTGCCTTCGTGAGTCACTTCGAGTGTGTGCCAAATATCAAATGCGGTTTCACAAATCGAAACATGGTTGAACTTGTTTTTGTCAAGCGCACAAAATAAGGCATTCATAGCCTTTGCATTAAGAGCAAAAGCCTTCTCCAATTCATTCCAATCGATCATTAGAAGAGAAGACTTCGAAAATCCATTTTCGACAAGATTCCAAAGTTTAAAATCCACAGAAATAAGAAAGATCCTCATTCGGGTCTTCCAATAGGTGTAGTCCGTCCCATTGAACATGGGTGGACGTGTAATAGAATGGCCCTCTTGGTTTCCGGCGTATGCTATCTCTCTTGGGTTTTAATCCATTTGAGAGTTAACCCCGCTCTGATACAAATTGTTAGGATCAAGAGCATTAAGAGGGGGGGGGGGGTGAATTAGTGTAGTGGAAATTTTTCAACAATAAAAAACGTTCGAACGATAAAAACAATTTCGGTGTGAAAGCCGATTCTAAGATTACTTTAACTTAAGATCAAGCGAGATGACGTTAAAGTCAATCTATGAAGGCAATTTGCAGTTATGATGAAAATCAGAATATAAGCGCAAACTGAAATACGACGTTCGTACGATAAAAGCGATTTCGGTGTGAAAGCCGATTCGTAAACCACTTTAACTTGAGATGAAGAGAGATGTAGTTAAAGCAAAGATATAAAGGCAGTTTGCAGTTATGTTGGAAATCAAAATGTAAGCGCAAACTGAAATATGATGTTCGTACGATAAAACTGATTTGCGTCTAAACGTCGATTCGGAAAGCATTGAACTTTGAAACACGTTCGTAAAAACAAAGAACGCAGTAAGCTATTGAGGAGGTTTGCAGTAAAGATAAGATGCTCAAAGTAAATGCAAACCGAGATTTAGAGTGGTTCGGTCAATCTTGACCTACTCCACTTTTGGCTTCCTCCACCGACGAGGTCACCGACGTCAACTAGAGGCATTCGTTCAATAGGCGAAGACCAACCACCCTTTTACAATTTCACTCCTTTTGACGGGCTTAGGAGACAACCCTTACAGACTTTTCTCTCCTCTCTTTAAAGCTCAGAACTTAGAAGAAAAGAGGGAGAAGAACTTTTGACCTTTACAACAATTTTGAGCTCTAAAAATCACAAAACAAGATCGAGATTTCGGTGTATGTTCAGTGCTCTTTCAGTGCTGAATGGGTGGGGTATTTATAGGCCTCAACACAGTTCAAATTTGGAGCTCAAAACTGTCAATTCTTGGAATTCCAAGATCTGGCGGTTGCACCTCTTGACTGGAGCGGTTGCACCGCTTGGCAGAGCTCGAAGACTGAGCCTCTAGGCGGTGCCACCTCTGTTAGGGGCGTTTGCACCTCCTGCCAGAGCTCGAAGACCGAGCTCAGGCGGTGCCACCTCCTGACTGAGGTGGTTGCACCTCCTGCCAGAGCTCGAAGACCGAGCTCAGGCGGTGCCACCTCTTGTCAGGGGAGGTTGCACCGCGCAGTCTCGCTCGGAGACTGAGCCCAAGCGGTGCCACCTCTTGGCTGGGGCGGTTGCACCGCCCAATCTCCCTCAGAGACTCAGCCCAGGCGGTGCCACCTCCTGGCTTGGGCGGTTCAATCGCCTGGCAGAAATCAGGGTCCGAATGGGTTGATCCATTCGGCCCAATTTGGGTTTTTCAGGGGCCCAATTGCCCCAAGATTAAGTTAATGGGATCACCTCCCATTTCCAACTTAATCATTGTGCTAACTATGATATTCCCTAAGACATTTCCTGCAACTTGCTCCGGTGCGTCAATCGCTTCTTCCGGCGAGCTTCCGGCGAACTTCCGTCGATCATCCGATGAACCCTCGGTGATGCTCCTATGGACTTCCGGCAAACTCCTGGACTTACGACGATCTACTTGGCGAGTTCTGACGAGCTTCTTTGGCAAGCTCATGGACTTCTCGGATTTGTTCCCGCAGAACCTCCGACGACTGTCTGAACTTCCGTCGAACTCTCGAACTCCCAACGTGATCATTGTCTTGACTCCGGCGCAACTCCTGCTGCATGTCTTTCTTCTATCGTAGTTAATCATGCACACTTATCTCAACATATAGATTAGATAACAAATGACAATTGACTTCATCATCAAAATCCGAAATTCAACAAAAACTTTATTAACAAGTTCAAAATCCGAGAAACCTTTACCAAGTCATTTTAGACCATTGACGACATCCATAAATCTGGTGCACATGTCTCCAATGGTCTCACTCGGTTTCATTCGAAATAACTCATAAGAATAAACTAAAAGATTAATTTTTGACTCCTTGACTCTACTAGTGCCTTCATGAGTCACTTCGAGTGTATGCCAAATATCAAAAGTCGTTTCACAAATCGACACTCGATTAAACTCATTTTTATCTAATGTACAAAACAAGGCATTCATAGCCTTGGCATTTAAAGTGAAAGTCTTCTTTTCTAACTTATTCCAATCATTCATTGGAAGAGAAGACTTTTGAAAACCAGTTTCAACAATGTTCCAAAGCTCAAAATCCATTGAAATTAGGAAGATCCTCATTCTAGTCTTCCAATATGTGTAATCCGTCCCATTGAACATAGGTGGATGTGTAATTGAATGACCCTCTTGGTTGCCGGAAAATGCCATCTCTCTTGGGTTTTAAACCAAACGATAGTGAACCTTGCTCTGATACCAATTGTTAGGATCAAGAGCGGCACTAAGAGGGTGGGGGGGGGGGTGAATTACTGCAGCGAAAAACTTTCACTATTTCAAAAAACTTATTTTGATTAAAACCAATTCCAATAAGAATGGTTTCAATTCAATCCGTTTCGGAAGGAATTTGAACTTGAAACCTTCCGTGAAAGTGCAAGAGAAGACTAAGGTGATTTGCAGCAATGTAAATTACACAAATGAAAAGTGTCGGTTCCATAAAGTCTTCGTACAATTAAAGCCAATCTCGGAAGATGTTTACATGAAAGCATATGTAGATGTACTTAAAGCACAGTAAGGAGGAGAGCCAATTTGCTATAAAAGAAAGTTGCTCAAAGTAAATGCAAACTAAGTTTTAGAGTGGTTCGGTCAACGTGACCTACATCCACTTTCGGCTTCCTCCTCCGACGAGGTCACCAACGTCCACTAGAGGCCTTCCTTCCATAGGCGAAGGCCAACCACCTTTTATAACTTTTCTCCTTTTGCCGAGTTTAGGAGACAACCATTACAAGTTTCACTCATCTTTCTTGGATTGTTACAAGGCTAAGAGATGAAGGAGGAGAACTCTAACTTTTACAACACTTTAAGACTCAAGAGCTCAAGATTATGCCAATAGGTTTTGTGCCCTTTCATATAGAAAAGAGTGAGAATTTTATAAGCCCCAATGGCTTTAAAACTGGAGCCAAAAAGTGTATAATCTCGAATTTCCGGGGTCTTGGCAGTACCACCGTCGTTACTGGGTGGTACTACCGCCTGACACCTGACATTGGGTGATACTACTGCTCAGTTTGGACGATACCATCGCCTGACAAAGCACGGAGACCGAGCTTTGGCGGTACCACCTCCTGACAAGGGCGATACCACCACTGGCAGCAATAACTACCGGCGGTGCCACCGCTTGATAGGGGTAGTACCACCGCCCAGAATTCCTGGGAGACCTAGTCTCCTAAGTGGTGCCACCGCCGACCAAGAATTCAGGGTCTTGGTTGGGCCTTGAATCTAGCCTAAACCAGCCCATCTTAGGGCCCAATTAGCTCCTAATTAAGTTAGTGGGATTATCTCCCAATCCTAACTTAATTTACGCTCTATCGTAGATAATTAAGACATAATTACTGCACTTTATGTTTTGGTATGTCAATTGCTCTTCCGGTGAGCTTCTGGTGTACTTCCGGCGAACATCCGACGAACTCTCGATAATGCTCCGGCGGACTCCCGGCAAGCTCCTGGACTTTGCAATGATCTTCTTGGTGAGTTTTGACAAGCTTCTATGGCAAGCTCCTGGACTTCTCGGTTAGTTCTCGTAGAACTTCCGACGAACGTCCGGACTTCCGTCGAACTCTCGAACTCCCAACATGATCTCGATCTTGACTCCGGCACAGCACCTGCTTTATGTCTTACTACCATCGTAGTTAATCCTGTAAACTTTTCTCAACATATAGATTAGATCAAACAAATTACAATTGACTTCATCATTAAAATCCTAGATTCAATAGTTGCTATAAAAATGAATACAGATGATGAGATGCAAGGATTATTACTTCTCAACTCTTTGCCAGAAAGTTAGGAAACGTATGTGGTGACAATTTATAACTCCATGCCAGAGGAGACTCTAACTATAGAGATGGTTAAAGATAGTTTGCTAAATGAAGATGCTAGAAGGAAAGCATAGGGTGAATCTTCTTCTGGTGCATTTGTTACTGAAAAACAAGAAAGACGTGGAAGAAGTCATAATAGAAATCTACATGTTTATAGTAAAAGATCCAAGTCCAGAAGAGATATCAAATGTTTCCACTATAACAGGCTAAGTCACATGAAGAAAGAGTATAGGTTTTTGAAGCGAGAACAAAATGAAAGGAAGAAAAATGAGAAAGAGACCAATGCAGTTGTTGTTGAAGGTGATATCATTATTGTTTGTGATGACGGTTATGTCAGTCTTGTAGATCAGGACAGTAATTGGGTAATTGACTCTAGTGCATCATTTCATGTTACTTCTTATGGTGATTTCTTCAGATCTTACACTACTAGTGATTTTGGTAATGTCAAAATAGGAAACAGTGGTACATTTAAGAGTGTGGGTATTGGAAATATTTTCTTGAAGACCAGTATTGAGAGCAAATTGATATTTAAATATATCAGGCATGTTCTAGATATTTGTCTTAACTTGATATCTATAGGCAGACTTGATGATGAGGGATTTACACGTTATTTTGGTGAAAGCAAATGGAAACTCACTAAAGGTTCTCTAATTGTGGTAAGAGGAAAGAAGTTTAACTCTTTTTATGTCATGGAAGCTAAGCTACACAAACAAGATATTAATATAATTCAGAAGGTTGAAAGTATAGATCTTTGGCATAAGAGGCTTGGTCATAACAGCGAGAAGGGACTTCAAACTCTTACTATAAAGCAGTTCCTACTAGAGTTGCAAGGTATATCTCTTAAATCTTATGATAATTGCTTAGCTGGAAAAATATATAGAGTTGCATTTCATACATATCCATCATCTAGAAGATCAGATGTTATTAATTTAGTTCATACTGATATCTGTACAATGTAAACTAGAACTCTTGGAGGTGCTCTTTATTTTGTTACTTTCATTGATGACCATTCTAGAAAAGTTTGGGCTTTTACTTTGAAATCTAAAGATCAGGTACTCGATGTTTTCAAAGAGTTTCATGTTAGTGTTGAAAGAAAAACTGACAAAAAGCTAAAGTGTATTCGAATAGATAATGGTGGCAAGTACAAGAGTCCTTTTGAGAATTATTACAGGTTTCATGGTATTAGGCTTGAGAAAATAGTTCCTAAAACTCCGTAGAATGATGTACAGAAAGGATAAATAGAACCATTAAAGAAATGATTAGGTGTATGCTTTCCTACGCCAAGTTACTGAAGTCATTTTGGGGGGAGGCTATGAGAACTACAGTTGACCTGATAAATCTTTCTTCATTAGTTCCTATAAAAGGTGATATTCTAGAGAGAGTATGGAAAGAAAAAGATATATGTTATGATCACTTGAGAGTCTTTGGGTGTAAAACATATATTCATATTCCCAAAGATTAGAGGTCCAAGCTTGATAATAAGGTAAACTCGTATATCTTTTTGAGATATGGTCATGAAGAGTTTGGGGATAGATTATGGGATCCAATGAACAAGAAGATTATTAAAGCAGAGATATTGTATTTCTTAAAGACCAATTGTTTGATGATGGTGATAATATTAAGAAGCCAAAAACCTCTGTTTATATTCCTTTGAGTTTGTGTCACGCCCCTCAAAATATCGATAATATTAAAAAAAAAATCAACACAAATCCATCCAAGATCCAAACACACATTTGAGGTTACTAAGAAAACATTCAAGTCAAAATTTCACCTCTATAATCCACAAATTCATAAACCCTGTGCAGTTCATAAATATACAACACATCGCTCGATGATTCATAAAATCTGAACCCAACTCACCAAAATAATAACCACAATATAAATTCACAAGTGTGAGGGTCTATGTAGTCACAAAACCAACGTTTACCATAAGTTCATATCATTACACGAATTAAACTTAACATTCCAGAATCCTAAACATGATAGGTCCTTTAAACTTATACAATATCCACAAGTTTAGATTCATCGTCAACATTTCGTTAGATGTAGAGTGTGTTTATACAACAAAAACATATATACTAACAAAGATCTACCTAAAATCTTTTAGCTTTCCACTACCTCAACCCAATCTTAACATTTAAGCAAGCGACAAGCTATCCTGAAAAATTTATACAGCAACGAGGTGAGCATATAAAGCTCAGCAAATGACTAACATATCCATGACAAAAGAGGGCAATTTTCAAACAAATAAGGTTTCAAAATGCAAGATAGAATATAAGAATTCGTAGACGTAATATCATTAGGTGCAGAATCACAAATGTCATTTCAATCAAACATAATTGGTTCATAACAGATGAAGCATAGAGTAATTGGAGCATATCAATAGCATTTGAAATGTTCCGGAGCATATCAATGACATATAGAACATTTCGAAGCGTAACAATAATAGATGAAACATTTCGGAGTATATCAGTAACAAATGAAACGTTTCGGAGCATATCAATGGCGTATAAAATGTTCCAGAGCATATCGATAGCGCTTGGAACATTTCGAAGCATATCAATAACCAATATCAAACAGAAGCTCAAACGTCGTATTTGACGTTGCATTCATACCATTCTTATCCAAAGCATGTATAGAAACACATAACCAAAGCTCTGGATATCGAATCAAATATACAGAAGGTGTAGTGGGACCACAGATAGAATGTGATTCATCCATTTCTGAATGACCACCAGACAGAAGTCTCCCACGTCTGGGAGCTCCATCCACCCATGTCTAGGTGAAGTCAAAGGGGGCCGGTAGAGCATTCTTATTGCTTACTGATTTAGCGACTTACTGCTTTAGTACCTTTACGATCCTAATAGGTCATACATATATGGTAGGTGTTGCGACGAGTAGATGTTCATATATGAGATATTCGCTAGAGCCTATATCTTATTGGATATCCAATAAGCCCATGAATTATTGGATCTTGTGGATAAGATCCAATAAGAGCTAATGACAGATTATTTGGTAGAAATCCATTAATCTAAAAGGCTTGGGTAGTTAGATAGAGATTCAACACCCAATGGGACATGATCCATTATAGTTAAATTGATAGGGGCCTCTATAAATATGAGGGAATCAAATATGTCATAGGCTAGACCTTTTTTAGTCGTCGTCTCCTATACTCCTTTTCAGTCAATAGTCTCAGTTTGGAGCATGTGAATAGAAAAAAAAATCGACCTCTTCTTAATCACGTGATGCATGTGGAAAGAATGAGTATACCTATATAATTTTACTACTAAAAATAAGAGAAACCTGAGAGGATTATATGCCCTTGATTATCTAATTCTTCAATTAATATGAGATTAAATGATCTTGATCTAAGATTTGAACTCTAGCCGCGCAAAGCAGGCTAGTAGATGCCCTTCTAACCTAACTCGATGAACAATTGGGTATCTACTAAAGGTAACAAAAGATTCGGAAAAAACAAAGAAAGATGTCTTCTAAAACTCTACCAACTCCATCCAAACACTTAACAATATTGCTAGGGACAATGTTCATTTACTCAAAGCACATGAAGGTCTAGGTTTGAATGATCCATTATAGTTAAATTGATAAGGGCCTCTATAAATATCAGGGAACCAAATGGGTCATAGGCTAGACCCTTTTTGGTCGTCGTCTCCGATATTTCTTTTCAGCCAATAGCCTCAGTTTGGAGCATGTGAATAGCAAAAAAAATCGACCACTTCTTAAACACGTGATGCACGTGGAAAGAATGAGTATACCTACATAATTTTACCTCTAAAAATAATAAAAACTTAGAGGCTTACAAGCCTTTGATTATTTAATTCCTTAATTAATATTAGATTAAATGATCTTGATCTAAGAATAGAACTCTAGCCTCGTAATACAGGTTGGTAGATGCCCTTCTAACCCATATCCCAATGAACAATTGGGTATCTAACAAAGGTATCAAAAGATTCAGAAAAAATAATGAAAGATGTCTTCTAAAACTCTACCAACTCCATCTAAACACTTAACCATATTGCTAGGGACAATGTTAACTGACTTAAAGCACATAAAGGACTAGGTTTGAATGATCCATTATAGTTAAATTGATAAGGGCCTCTATAAATATGAGGGAACCAAATAGGTCATAGGCTAGACCCTTTTTGGTCGTCGTATCCTATACTCCTTTTCAGCCAATAGCCTCAATTTGTAGCATGTGAAGAGTAAAAAAATCGAACCCTTCTTAATCATGTGATGTACGTGGAAAGAATGAATATACCTATATAATTTTACCTCTAAAAATAAGAGAAACATTAGAGGCCTATAAGCCCTTGATTATCTAATTCTTCAATTAATATGAGATTAAATGATCTTGATCTAAAATTGGAACTCTAGCCTCATAATGTCGGCTAGTAGATGCCCTTCTGAACCATATCTCGATGAACAATTGGGTATCTAAAAAGGTATCAAACGATTCAAAAAAAATAATGAAATATATCTTCTAAAACTATGACAACTCCATCCAAATAATTAAACATATTGCTGGGGACATTGTTAATTGACTCAAAGCACATGAAGGTCCAGGTTTGAATGATCCATTATAGTTAAATTGATAGGAGCCTCTATAAATATGAGGGAACCAAATGGGTCATAGGCTAGACCCTTTTTGGTCATCGTCTCCTATACTCCTTTTCAACCAATAGCCTAAGTTCGGAGCTTGTGAATAGCGAAAAAAAATTGTCCCTTTCTTAATCACGTGATGCACGTGGAAAGAATGAGAATACCTACATAATTTTATCTCTAAAAATAAGAGAAACCTGAGAGGCTTATAAGCCCTTGATTATTTAATTCCTCAACTAATCTTAGATTAAATGAACTTGATCTAGAATTGGAACTCTAGCCTAGTAATTCAGGCTGGTAGATGCCCTTTAAACCCATATCCCGATGAACAATTGGGTATCTAAGAAAGGTAATAAAAGATTCGGAAAAAATAGTAAAAGATGTCTTCTAAAAATCTACCAACTCAATCCAAACACTTAACCATATTGCTGGGGACAATGTTAACTGACACAAAGCACATGAAGGTCTAGGTTTGAATGATCCATTATAGTTAAATTGATAGGGGTCTCTATAAATATAAGGGAACCAAATGGGTCATAAGCTAGACCCTTTTTGGTCGTCATCTCCTATACTCCTTTTCAGCCAATAGCCTTAGTTTGGAGCATGTGAATAGCAAAAAAAATCGACCCCTTCTTAATTATGTGATGCATGTGGAAAGAATGAGTATACCTACATAATTTTACCTCTAAAAATAAGAAAAACCTGAGAGGCTTATAAGCTCTTGATGAACTAATTCTTCAATTAATATGAGATTAAATTATCTTGATCTAAGATTGGAACTCTAGCCTCGTAATGTAGGCTCGTAGATGCCTTTCTAACCAATATCCCGACGAACAATTGGGTATCTAACAAAGGTATCAAACAATTTAAAAAAAGTAATGAAGGATGTCTTCTAAAACTCTACCAACTCCATCCAAATAATTAACCATATTGCTGGGTGTTAGGGGTGAATTAGTGCAGCGGAAATCTTTCAGCGATTAAAAACGAAAGCTGCGTTCGTTCGATAAAAACTATTTTGATGCAAAAGCCAATTCTAAGATTACTTATGATTAAGTGCAGTTTATGTCTAAACATAGTTTGCGTCTAAGCGCAATTTATGCAGTTTGCTGTTTGCGTCTAAATGCAGATTGCGTCTAAGCGCAGTTTGCATCTAAGCGCAGTTTGCGTCTAAGCTCAGATTGCGTTTAAGCGCAGTTTGCGTCTAAGCACAGTTTACGTCTAAACTCAGATTGCGTCTAAGCGCAGTTTGCGTCTAAGCGCAGTTTGCGTCTAAGCGCAGATTGCGTTTAAGCGCAGTTTCCGTCTAAGCGCAGTTTACGTTTAAGATCAGATTGCATCTGAGCGCAGTGCAGTTTGCGTCTAAACGCAATTTTACGTCTAAACACAGTTTTACGTCTAAACGTAGTTTTACGTCTAAATGTAGTTTTACGTTTAAACGCAGTTTGCGTCTAAACGCAGTTTTACGTCTAAACATAGTTTTATGTTTAAAAGTAGTTTACGTCTAAAACACAGTTTTATGTCTAAACAGAATCAAGACGTAAACGTAAACTGCAAAGAAACTTGTTCGCAAAAATCAGTTTGCAGTTATAAACAGAATCAAGACGTAAACGTAAACTGCAAAGAAACTCGTTCGCAGAAATCAGTTTCCAGTTATAAATAGAATCAAGACGTAAACATAAACTGCAATGAAACTCGTTCGTAAAAGCGCAGAAGACAGTTTACAGTTATAAATAGAATCAAAACGTAAGTGTAAACCGCAATGTAGAGATCGTACGAAAACACCGATTTACGTCTGAATGCAGATTTGAAAAGAACAGAACTTAGAAACTTGTTCGTAAAAGCGCAGAGAGCAGTAGCTATGTAGGAGGTTTGCAGTAATGATAAAGTGCTCAAAATGAAAGCAAACAAGAGATTTAGAGTGGTTCGGTCAGTCTTGACCAACTCCACTTTTGGCTTCCTCCACCGACGAGGTCACCGACGTCAACTAGAAGCCTTCCTTCAATAGGCGAAGGCCAACTACCCTCTTACAGATTCACTCCTTTTGACGGGCTTAGGAGACAACCCTTACAGAAGTTTTCTCTCCTCTCTTTACAACTCAAACTTGAAGAATAGAAAGAGGAGAACTAGCAGTTTTGAGCTCTAAGAAACACAGAAAGATAGCAATATTTCGCGTGTGTGTTCTATGCTTTCAGAGCTGAATGGGTGGGGTATTTATAGGCCCCAACCCAGTTCAAATTTGGAGCTCAAAACGATCAAATCCCGGAATTCCGGGATCAGGCGGTTGCACCTCCTGACTGGAGAGGTTGCACCGCCTGGCAGAGCTCGAGGACTGAGCCCAGGCGGTTGCACCTCTCTGTCAGGGGCGGTTGCACCTCCCGAGTCTGGCTCGAAGACTGAGCCTAGGCGGTGCCACCTCTTGACTGAGGCGGTTGCACCTCTCTGCCAGAGCTCGAAGACCGAGCTCAGGCGGTGCCACCTCTCTGTCAGGGAGGTTGCACCGCCTAGTCTTGCTCGAAGACTGAGCTCAAGCTGTGCCACCTCCTACCTGGGGCGGTTGCACCTCCCAGTCTCGCTGGGAGACATAGCCTGGGTGGTGCTACCTCCAACCCTGGCGGTGCCACCTCTTTTACTATTTCAGCTCACTTGGTTTGGCTCCAAACTTGGTCCAAACCAGTCCGAACTTGGGCCTAATTGGCCCTTACTTGGGTTATAGGATTAACACCTAATCCTAACCCTAATTAACGTGCTAACTATGATTTTAAAGACATTTTCTAAGCTATTACAAAGTCCGCAAGTCAAGACTTGTTCTGGCGAGCTTTCGGTAAACTTCCGGCGGTCTTCCGATGAACTCTCGGAAACCATTCTGCGGACTCCCGACAAGCTCCTAGACTTCACGATTTGATCTTAGCAAGTTCCAACGAGCTTCTTCGGCAAGCTCTGATCTTTCTCGGCGAGCTCCGCAAACTTCCAACGAACCTTCCGGCGAGCTTCCGAAAATCCTTCGGCAAGCTCCCAACTCATTCTCGGCTAGTTCCGGTAGCATTCCCGATGAACCTTCGGACTTCCGTCGAACTCTCGAACTTGCAACAAATCCTTCGCGCTTGACTCCGACACTTTGTTTCGCTTTATGTCTTCATCGTTATCATAGTTAATCCTACACAATTAAAGCAAAACTTCGATCGAGACAATTAATCCTAAGCAATTAACCAAGTTGTCCGGCATGTCATTGGTCCCTCGACGCTTCGTCCGATTCTTCGGCGCATCGTCCTTTCCTGCAGCCTATTGCCCAATCGGCCTGTTGACTCCGCAACTCCGATATCCTTGGCATAATACCCGCTCTTCTTGGCCCGATGCCCGAGTCCACGGCCCGAAGCCTTCTGTCGATACGTTGACCGATCCACCGGCCCGACGTCCAATCTTTTGACATGTTGCTCCGGCACAACAAGATTTTCTTGCTTTAATTGTCTCATCCTGATCGAGGCATCCTGCGTCACTCAAAACGCAGATTAAATCATAAACATATATCAAGTAGTTTCATCATCAAAATACGAGATTCAACAATCTCCCCCTTTTTGATGATGACAACCACTTGATGACGGAGTTAAACTTAACTCCCGGAGTTTAAACAAACTCCCCCTATCGATATGCCATATTGATAGAACCTTGAATTCAAACTGAATTCAAGTCATTGCAATATTCATCATTAATACTTGCAACACGTCAACATGAACATATGCATAAACTTATGCATCACATGTCATGTCATCAACATACTTTCATCAACATACTTCTCCCCCTTTGTCATCAACAAAAAGGAGAAGTATCACAATCAAGTGTTTGTGATATTGGTTCAACTTATTGCATGAAAAACATAATATCAAGTTTTATCATCATGCAGTTTTGAAGCCAGAAAATTTAGCAAATGTTACATCATGCTTAGAACATTCAAGCTATCAAGTTTTAGATATGCAAGTTTTACAGCATGCAAGATAGCACTTTTATAACATGCAAGCTAGCAATGTTGCAACATTTTAGAACTTGCAAGCTAGCAATTTAGAGATGTTCAAGAAGGCAACTCTTGCTTCTTAAAATATGCAAGTTGCAAGCTAGCAAATTTTTACGATATGCAAGTTTTGCTTCTTGAGATAGGTAAGATAGCACTTTTGCAATTTTTGTTTGGCAAGCTTGTGATGTTCAAGATAACAAGCTCTTTCTTCTCTTTTGAGAAGTGTCATTTTTGCTTTCGTTGCAAAGTGCAAGCTAGCAAAATGCCAAACTAGCAAGAGATAATGTTTTACATGAGGCAAGCAAACAATTTGGCAAGTGTTACATTTGCATCTTCTCTTTAGATGTGCAAGAAAATAAACAAGTTTTTGCATTTTCTTGACATTTCAAGCTAGCAATTATCGGTGATGTTCAAGATAGCAATTTCTTCTTTTTTGTAATTTTTGCCTTTTTCTTGAATTGTGCTAGCAATCTATCTCCCCCTTTGTCATTGTCAAAAAGAAGGGAAAAACCCTTTACATCAATTTCTAAATCATGACAAAGGTAAGTAATCATTCTTATTTGTGCATCATTATAGTTTCAATGCACAAATTCATTAACATTACATTTCATTTTTTTTTTTTTATGCACGATACCGAAAAATCAATCATCATCATGAGCATATCAAACATGATATTCAAGCATTCATGATATATCATTTCGGCAACATGATCATAGATATTCAAACGATGGTATCTAAATGTCAGAATTCATTACATCCTATTATGCATGATCATTAACTCCTCATTTGTATTTCATGCATTATTTCATTTCATCTCATAAGAAATATCAAGAAGAGTTATTGGATGATGAGATAAATATTTTATGAATACACGGAATATCATAAGTGTTTCATGTATTCATATTATCACATGAAGCATATTATCATTTTTAAGATTCATAACATGAATAATGTTATTACTATTTCATCAAAATTAATTTCGAGATTCACACAATATCATGAAATCATTAATCTCGATAAGATGGGAAAAGCATTTTCTTTTTAAGTGATTCTTTTAACACATCATAAAAAACTCATTCATAATTCAAGTGATTTACAAGATATCATAAATGAATTTATCACTTGTATTTCATCAAAATCGAGAACTCTAGAGATAGAAAATGATTGAAGCATTTAACATGATTGATGCATGATTCATATTTAAAGTGTATCTTATGTCGTAAATACGAATCAAGCATTTGTCAAATCTGAAATCATCCTCAAAATTACATTCAATAAATTCATGTATGACAAGCATAGATTTATTGAAAAATCAATAAGATAGAGGATTACATTTCAAGTGTTCATCAATTGTAGCATTTCATCATATGGTAAGATATCAATGCGTAAAAATGTGAAGCAAGATTTTGTTTGATATCTTGATACAGGGCATGATGTACACATTTCGAATATTTTAGCAAGTGTAGCATTGCATCACATGGTAAGATATCAGCTCGTATGATGCAAATTTTTGTTTGATATCTTGATACAGGGCATATAGCAATGATAGCAATCATATATTTCTTGGTGATGCAAGCATAGGATAATCATAGCATAGTGTTTATAGCATCAATTCATATATTTCTCTCCTTTTTTTTTTAAGTGTTTCATCTTAAGTGATCGATTTCATGTTAGCATGCCTTTTCATTTATGTCAAATAAAAACATGCATCAATGTTTAAGATCGTGAAATGAATTTCATCATAAAACCGTCAATCACAAAAATCATCATGTATAACTTTAAAATCTCAAATCTTTATTCTTATGTCAAAATCATACATTATATTTAACAAACAAAGACAATGAAAAATATCAAGCCTTCCAGACAAAAGCCATGTATCGTCATTGAAAAGCAATATGAAAATCATCAAAATATACATTCTTGCTTCTCAAGCATATAAATAAGATTTAATCTCACTAGGTGTACAATCATTAGATTTCTATCTTGCATTAACATAAGACATGCAATTTTCATTATCATTTTCAAAATTACAAGCATGATCATATTTTTGCATTTTCATTATTAAATTATTAAAAATGTAATTTTCAAGAAAATTTAAAGAAAAAGAAAAATACATCATGAAAAACATCATGTAATTTCGAAGTAAATTAAAGGCATTTTGATTACCTCAGCGTCGAAAGGCGTAAAGGCGTAGTTTGCCACCTCGCCTTTGTTGATTTTCTCCTCGTCTTCGGAGGAGCTCGATTCATCCCAGTTTTTGTTCTTCTTCTTGCGTTCAAAGCAAGTAGTTCCGTTCTTTTTACTTTTTAATTTTTGTTTCATTTGTAGTTTAAGTTCACCATCACTTGAGCTTATGCTCGAGTGGTCTTCAAATGTTCTATGTCCCAAATCCTTCCTGTTCTTTGGAAGGTGGTTCTCAAGTTCTTCATGTGCATTGCACGTCATTTCATATGTGATCAATGAACCAATTAGTTCTTCAAGTGGAAATTGGTTCAAGTTTTTCGATTCTTGAATAGCAGTTACTTTTGAATCCCAAGTTTTAGAAAGTGAGCGCAAAACTTTGTTAACGAGTTCAAAATCCGAAAAGCTTTTACCAAGTGATTTTAAACCATTGACGACATCCGTAAAACGGGTGTACATGTCAACAACGGTTTCGCTTGGTTTCATATGAAAAAGCTCGAAATCATGTAGTAAAATATTAACTTTCGAGTCTTTGACTCTACTAGTTACCTCGTGCGTGATTTCAAGAGTGCGCCAAATATCGAAAGCCGTTTCGCATAAAGAAACCCGATTGAACTCATTTTTGTCTAAAGCGCAAAATAAGGCATTCATAGCCTTTGCGTTTAAAAAAAATACTTCTCTAAATCTGACCATTCGTTCATCGGTTTAGAGGGAAGTTGAAAACCGTTTTCAACGATATTCCATAAATCCATATTTAGAGAAATCAAGAAAACTCTCATTCGAGTTTTCCAATAAGTGTAGTCCAATCCGTTAAAGAACGGTGGACGAAAGACCGAAAAGCCCTCTTGAAGAGCCATTTCTCTCGGGTGTAAATCCGAAATGAGAAATACCCCGCTCTGATACCAATTGTTAGGATCGAGAGCACTAAGAGGGGGGGGGTGAATTAGTGCAGCGAAAATCTTTCAGCGATTAAAAACGAAAGCTGCGTTCGTTCGATAAAAACTATTTTGATGCAAAAGCCAATTCTAAGATTACTTATGATGAAGTGCAGTTTATGTCTAAACACAGTTTGCGTCTAAGCGCAATTTATGCAGTTAGCAGTTTGCGTCTAAATGCAGATTGCGTCTAAGCGCAGTTTGCATCTAAGCGCAATTTGCGTCTAAGCTCAGATTGCGTTTAAGCGCAGTTTGCGTCTAAGCGCAGTTTACGTCTAAACTCAGATTGCGTCTAAGCGCAGTTTGCGTCTAAGCGCAGTTTGCGTCTAAGCGCAGATTGCGTTTAAGCGCAGTTTGTGTCTAAGCGCAGTTTACGTTTAAGATCAGATTGCATCTGAGCGCAGTGCAGTTTGCGTCTAAACGCAGTTTTACATCTAAACACAGTTTTACGTCTAAACGTAGTTTTACGTCTAAACGCAGTTTGTGTCTAAACGCAGTTTTACGTCTAAACGTAGTTTTACGTCTAAACGCAGTTTGCGTCTAAACGCAGTTTTACGTTTAAACATAGTTTTATGTTTATAAGTAGTTTACGTCTAAAACACAGTTTTACGTCTAAACAGAATCAAGACGTAAACGTAAACTGCAAAGAAACTTGTTCGCAAAAATCATTTTGCAGTTATAAACAGAATCAAGACGTAAACGTAAACTGCAAAGAAACTCGTTCGCAGAAATCAGTTTGCAGTTATAAACAGAATCAAGACGTAAACGTAAACTGCAAAGAAACTCGTTCGTAAAAGCGCAGAAGACAGTTTACAGTTATAAATAGAATCAAAACGTAAGTGTAAACCGCAATGTAGAGATCGTACGAAAACACCGATTTACTTCTGAATGCAGATTTGAAAAGAACAGAACTTAGAAACTTGTTCATAAAAGCGCAGAGAGCAGTAGCTATGTAGGAGGTTTGCAGTAATGATAAAGTGCTCAAAATAAAAGCAAACCAGAGATTTAGAGTGGTTCGGTCAGTCTTGACCTACTCCACTTTTGGCTTCCTCCACCGACGAGGTCACCGACGTCAACTAGAAGACTTCCTTCAATAGGCGAAGGCCAACTACCCTCTTACATATTCACTCCTTTTGACGGGCTTAGGAGACAACCCTTACAGAAGTTTTCTCTTCTCTCTTTACAACTCAAACTTGAAGAATAGAAAGAGGAGAACTAGCAGTTTTGAGCTCTAAGAAACACAGAAAGATAGCAAGATTTCGAGTGTGTGTTCTGTGCTTTCAGTGCTGAATGGGTGGGGTATTTATAGGCCCCAACCCAGTTCAAATTTGGAGCTCAAAACGATCAAATCCCGGAATTCCGGGATCAGGCGATTGCACCTCCTGACTGGAGAGGTTGCACCGCCTGGCAGAGCTCGAGGACTGAGCACAGGCGGTTGCACCTCTCTGTCAGGGGCGGTTGTACCTCCCGAGTCTGGCTCGGAGACTGAGCCTAGGCGGTGCCACCTCTTGACTGAGGCGGTTGCACCTCTCTGCCAGAGCTCGAAGACCGAGCTCAGGCGGTGCCACCTCTCTGTCAGGGAGGTTGCACTGCCCAGTCTTGCTCGAAGACTGAGCTCAGGCGGTGCCACCTCCTGCCTGGGGCGGTTGCACCTCCTAGTCTCGCTGGGAGACATAGCCTGGGCGGTGCTACCTCCAACCCTGGCGGTGCCACCTCTTTTACTATTTCAGCTCACTTGGTTTGGCTCCAAACTTGGTCCAAACCAGTCCGAACTTGGGCCTAATTGGCCCCTACTTGGGTTATAGGATTAACACCTAATCCTAACCCTAATTAACGTGCTAACTATGATTTTAAAGACATTTTCTAAGCTATTACAAAGTCCGCAAGTCAAGACTTCTTCTGGCGAGCTTTCGGTAAACTTCCGGCGGTCTTCCGATGAACTCTCGGAAACCATTCTGCGGACTCCCGGCAAGCTCCTAGACTTCACGATTTGATCTTAGCGAGTTCCAACGAGCTTCTTCGGCAAGCTCCGATCTTTCTCGGCGAGCTCCGCGAACTTCCAACGAACCTTCCGGCGAGCTTCCGAAAATCCTTCGGCAAGCTCCCAACTCATTCTCGGCTAGTTCCGGTAGCATTCCCGATGAACCTTCGACTTCCGTCGAACTCTCGAACTTGCAACAAATCCTTCGCGCTTGACTCCGACACTTTGTTTCGCTTTATGTCTTTATCGTTATCATAGTTAATCCTGCACAATTAAAGCAAAACTTCGATTGAGACAATTAATCCTAAGCAATTAACCAAGTTGTCTGGCATGTCATTGGTCCCTCGACGCTTCGTCCGATTCTTCGGCGCATTGTCCTTTCCTACAGCCTATTGCCCAATCGGCCTGTTGACTCCGCAACTCCGATATCCTTGGCACAATACCCGCTCTTCTTGGCCCGATGCCCGAGTCCACGGCCCGAAGCCTTCTGTCGATACGTTGACCGATCCACCGGCTCGACGTCCAATCTTCTGACATGTTCCTCCGGCACAACAAGATTTTCTTGCTTTAATTGTCTCATCCTGATCGAGGCATCCTGCGTCACTCAAAACGCAGATTAAATCATAAACATATATCAAGTAGTTTCATCATCAAAATACGAGATTCAACACTGGGGACAATATTAATTGACTCAAAGCACATAAAGGTCAATGTTTGAATGATCCATTATAATTAAATTAATAGGGGCCTCTATATATATGAGGGAACCAAATGGGTCATAGGCTAGACCATTTTTGGTCGTCATCTCCTATACTTCTTTTCAGCCAATAGCCTCAGTTCGGAGCATGTGAATAGGAAAAAAAATCATCCCCTTCTTAATCATGTGATGATGCACGTGGAAAGAATGAGAATACCTACATAATTTTACCTCTAAAAATAAGAGAAACTTTAGAGGCTTATAAGCCCTTGATTATTTAATTCCTCAATTAATATGTGATTAAATGATCTTGATCTAAGATTGAAACTCTAGCCTCGTAATTCAGGCTAGTAGATGCCTTTCAAACCCATATCCCGATAAACAATTGTGTATCTAACAAAGGTATCAAAATATTCGAAAAAAACAGTGAAAGATGTCTTCTAAATCTCTACCAACTCCATCCAAACACTTAATCATATTACTTGGGATAATGTTAACTGACTCAAAGCACATGAAGGTCTAGGTTTAAATGATCCATTATAGTTAAATTGATAGGAGCCTCAATAAATATTAGGGAACCAAATGGGTCATAGGCTAGACCTTTTTTGGTCATCGTCTCCTATACTCCTTTTCAGCTAATGGCCTCAGTTCGGAGCATGTGAATAGCAAAAAAAATCGACCCCTTCTTAATCACGTGATGCCCGTGGAAAGAATGAGTATACGTACATAATTTTACCTCTAAAAATAATATAAACCTGAGAGGCTTATTAGCCCTTGATTATCTAATTCTTCAATTAATATAAGATTAAATTATCTTGATCTAAGATTGAAACTCTAGCCTCATAATGTAGGCTGGTAGTGCCCTTCTAACCCATATCCCGATGAACAATTGGGTATCGAACAAAGGTATCAAAAGATTCGAAAAAAATAATGAAAGATGTCTTCTAAAACTCTACCAACTCTATCCAAGCACTTAACCATATTGCTGGGGACAATGTTAACTGACTCAAAGCATATGAATGTTTAGGTTTGAATAATCCATTATAGTTAAATTAATAGGGGCCTCTATAAACATAAGGGAACCAAATGGGTCATAGGCTAGACCCTTTTTTATCGTCGTCTCCTATACTCCTTTTCAGCCAATAGCCTGAGTTTAGAGCATGTGAATAGTAAAAAAAATCGACACCTTTTTAATCCTATGATGCACGTGGAAATAATCAGTATACCTACATAATTTTACATCTAAAAATAAGAGAAACAAGAGAGGCTTATAAGCCCTTGATTATCTAATTCTTCATTTAATATGAGATTAAATGACCTTGATCTAAGATTGGAACTCTAGCCTCAAAATGTAGGTTGGTAGATGCCTTCTAACTCATATCTCAATTAACAATTGGGTATCTAACAAAGGTATCAAAAGATTCAAAAAAAATAAATGAAAGTTGTCTTCTAAAACTCTATCAACTTCATCTAAACACTTAAACATATTGCTGGGGACAATGTTAATTGACTCAAAGCAAATGAAGGTCTAGATTAGAATGATCCATTATAGTTAAATTGATAGGGTCCTCTATAAATATGAGGGAACCAAATGTGTTATAGGCTTGACCCTTTTTGGTCGTCATCTGCTATACTCTTTTTTAGCCAATAGCCTCAGTTTGGAGCATGTGAATAGTAAAAAAAATCAGCTCCTTAATCTCATGATGCACATGAAAAGAATGAGTATACCTACATAATTTTACCTCTAAAAATAAAAGAAACCTGAGAGGCTTATAAGCCCTTGATTATCTAATTCTTCAATTAATATGAGAATAAATGATCTTGATTTAAGATTGTAACTCTAGCCTCGTAATGTAGGTTGGTAGATGCCCTTTGAACCCAGATCACGATGAACAATTGGATATATAACAAAGGTATCAAAAGATTTGAAAAAAACAATGAAATACGTCTTCTAAAATTCTACTAACTCCATTCAAACACTTAACCATATTGCTGGGGACAATGTTATGTGACTCAAAGCATATGAAGGTCTAGGTTTGAATGATCTATTATAGTGAAAATGATTGGGGCCTTTATAAGTATGAGGGAACCAAATGGGTCATAGACTAAACCCTTTTTGGTCATCGTCTCCTATACCCCTTTTCAGCCAATAGCCTCAATTTGGAGCATGTGAATAGCAAAAAATATCGACCCCTTCTTAATCACGTGATGCATGTGGAAATAATGAGTATACCTACATAATTTTACCTCTACAAATAAGAGAAACCTGAAAGACATAAAAGCCCTTGATTATTTAATTCTTTAATTAATATGAGATTAAATGATCTTGATCTAAGATTGGAACTCTAGCTTGGTAATGCAGGCTGGTAGATGCCCTTCTAAACCATATCCCGATGAAAAATTGGGTATCTAATAAAGGTATCAAAAGATTCGGAAAAAACAATGAAAGATGTCTTCTAAAACTCTACCAACTCAATCGAAACACTTAACCATATTGTTGGGGATAATGTTAACTCACTCAAAGCATATGAAGGTCTAGGTTTGTTTGATCCATTATTGTTAAATTAATAGGGGCCTTTATAAATATGAGAGTACCAAATGGGTCATAGGCTAGACCTTTTTTGGTCATCATCTCCTATATTCCTTTTTAGCCAATAGCTTGAGTTTGCAGCATGTGATTAGAAAAAAAAAAATCGATCCCTTCTTAATCACGTGATGCAATGAAAAGAATGAGTATACCTACATAATTTTAACTCTAAAAATAAGAGGAACCTGAGATAATCCCTTGATTATTTAATTCCTCAATTAATATGAGATTAAATGTTCTTGATCTAAGATTGGAACTCTAGCCTCGTAATATAAGCGGGTAGATGCCCTTCTATCCCATATCCCAATGAACAATTGGGTATCTAACAATAGTATCAAAAGATTCGGAAAAAATAATGAAATATGTCTTCTAACACTCGACCAGCTCCATCCAAACACTTAAACATATTGCTGGTGACAATGTTAATTAACCCAAAGCACATGAAGGACTAGCTTTGAATGTGCAATATTGTTAAATTGATAGGGTCTTTTATAAACATGAGGGAACTAAATGAGTCATAGGCTAGACCCTTTTTCGTCGTCTCTACTATACACCTTTTTAGCCAAAAGCCTTAGTTTGAAGCATATGAATAGCAAAAAAAATCGATCCCTTCTTAATCACGTGATGCACGTGGAATGAATGAGTATACCTCAATAATTTTTCCTCTAAAAATAAGAGAAACCTAAGAGGCTTATAAGCCCTTGATTATCTAATTCTTCAATTAATATGAGATTAAATGATCTTGATTTAAGATTGGAACTCTAGCCTCATAATGTAGGCTGGTAGATTTCCTTCTAACCCATATCTCGATGAACAATTAGTTATCTAACAAATGTATCAAAAGATTCAGAAAAAATAATGAGAGATGTCTTCTAAAACTTTACCAACTACATCCAAACACAACCATATTTCTGGTGTCAATGTTAACTAACTCAAAGCATATGAAGGTCTAGGTTTGAATGATCTATTATAGTTAAATTGATAAAGGCCTCTATAAATATGAGAGAACCAAATGAGTCATAGGTTAGACACTTTATGGTCGTCATCTCCTATACTCCTTTTCAGATAATATCCTGAGTTTGGAGCTAATGAATAGCGAAAAAAATCGACACTTTTTAATCACCTGATACACGTAGAAAGAATGAGTATACCTACATAATTTTACCTCAAAAAATAAGAGAAACCTGAGAGGCTTATAAGCCCTTGATTATTTAATTACTCAATTAATATGAGATTAAATGATCTTGATCTAATATTGGAACTCTAGCCTCGTAATACAGGTTGGTAGATGCCCTTCTAACCCATATCACGATGAACAATTGGGTATCTAACAAAAGTATCAAATGATTCGAAAAAAACAATCAAAGATATCTTCTAAAACTCTACCAACTCCATCCAAACACTTAACCATATTGTTGAGGAAAATGTTAACTGACTCAAAGCATATGAAGGTCTATGTTTGAATGTTCCATTAGAGTTAAATTGATAGGGGCCTCTATAAATATGAGGGAACCAAATAGGTCATAGGCTAGACCATCTTTGGTCGTCGTCTCCTAAACTCCTTTTCAGCCAATACAAAGAGTTTGGAGCATGTGAATAGCAAAAAAAATCGACCCCATCTTAATCACGTGATGCACGTGGAAAGAATGAGTATACCTACAAAATTTTACCTCTAAAATTAAGATAAACCTGAGAGGCTTATAAGCCCTTGATTATCTAATTCTTCAATTAATATGAAATTAAATGGTCTTGATCTAAGATTGGAACTCTATCCAAATAATGTCTGATCTAAGATTAGAGGCTTACAAGTAGTTGATTATTGAATTCCTTAATTAATATGAGATTAAATGATCTTGATCTAAGATTGGAACTCTAGCCTCGTAATACAGGCTGGTAGATGCCCTTCTAACCAATATCCCAATGAACAATTAGGTATTTAACAAAGGTATCAAAAGATTTGTAAAAAACAATGAAAGATGTCTTCTAAACCTCTACTAACTCCATCCAAACACAACCATATTGCTGGGGAAAATGTTAAATGGCTCAAAGCACATGAAGGTCTAGGTTTGAAAAATCCATTATAGTTAAATTCATTAGGGCCTCTATAAATATGAGGGAACCAAATGGGTCACGGGCTAGACCCTTTTTGGTCGTCATCTCTTATACTCCTTTTCAGCCAATAGCCTCAGTTTGGAGCACATGAATAGCAAAACAAATCGACCCCTTCCTAATCATGTGATGCACATAGAAAGAATGAGTATACCTACATAATTTTACCTCTAAAAATAAGAGAAACCAGAGAGGCTTATAAGCCCTTGATTATCTAATTCTTCAATTAATATGTGATTAAAAGATCTTGATCTAAGATTGGAACTCTAGCCTCGTAATGTAGGCTGGTAGATTCCCTTCTAACCTAAATCCCGATTACAATTGGGTATCTAACAAAGGTATCAAAAGATTCAGAAAAAATAATGAAAAATGTCTTATAAAACTCTACCAACTCGATCCTAACACTTAACCATATTGTTGGGGACAATGTGAATTGACTCAAGGCACATGAAGGTTTAGGTTTGAATGATCCATTATAGTTAAATTGATAGGGGGCCTCTATAAATATGAGAGAACCAAATGACTCATTGGTTAGACCCTTTTTGAACGTTGTATCATATACTCCATTTCAGCCAAAAGCCTTAATTTGGTGCATGTGAATAGCAAAAAAAATCTACTCCTTAGTCACATGAAGCACGTGGAAAAATTAAGTATACCTACATAATTTTACCTCTAAAAAAAAGAGAAACCTGTGTGGCTTATAAGCCCTTGATTATCTAATTCTCCAATTAATATAAGATTAAATGATTTTGATCTAAGATTGAAACTCTAGCCTCATAATATAGGCTGGTAGATGCGCTTCTAACCCATATCCCGATGAACAATTGGGTATCTAACAAAGGTATCAAAAGATTAGGAAAAAACAATGAAAGATGTCTTTTAAACTCAACCAACTCCATCCAAACACTTAACCAATTTGCTGGGGACAATATTTACGGACTCAAAGCATATGAAGGTCTACGATTAAATGATCCATAATAGTTAAATTGATAGGGGCCTCTATAAATATGAGGGAACCAAATGCTTCAAAGGCTAGACCCTTTTTGGTCATCGTCTACTATACTTCTTTTCAGCCAATAGCATCTGTTTGGAGCATGTGAATAGCAAAAAAAATCGATCCCTTCTTAATCACGTGTTGCATGTGGAAAGAATAGTATACCTACATAATTTTACATCGAAAAATAAGAGAAACCTTAGAGGCTTATAAGCCCTTGATTATCTAATTCTCTAATTAATATGAGATTAAATGATTTTGATCTAAGATTAAAACTCTAGCCTCATAATGCAGGCTAGTAGATGCGCTTCTAACCCATATCTCGATGAACAATTGGGAATCTAACAAAGGTATCAAAAGATTAGGAAAAAAACAGTGAAAGATGTCTTCTAAAACTCAACCAACTCCATCCAAACACTTAAACAATTTGCTGGGGGCAATATTTAAGGACTCAAAATATATGAAGGTCTAGGATTGAATGATCCATTATAGTTAAATTTATAGGGGCCTCTATAAATATGAGAGAACCAAATGCTTCATAGGCTAGACCATTTTTGGGCATCGTCTCCAATACTTCTTTTTAGCCAATAGCCTCAGTTTGGAGCATGTGAATAGCAAAAAAAATCGACCCCTTTTTAATCATGTGATGCACATGGAAATAATTAGTATACCTACATAATTTTACATCTAAAAATAAGATAAACCTAAGAAGCTTATAAGCCCTTAATTATCTAATTCTTTAATTAATATGAGATTAAATGATCTTGATCTAAGATTGGAACTCTAGCCTCGTAATGTAGGTCGGTAGATGCCCTTCTAACCCATATCCCGATGAACAATTGGGTATATAATAAAGTTATCAAAAGATTCAGAAAAAAACAAAGAAAGATGTTTTCTAAAACTCTACCAACTCCATCCAAACAATTAACCATATTACTGGGGACAATGTTAACTGACTCAAAGCAAATGAAGGATTAGGTTTGAATGATCCATTATAGTTAAATTAATAGAGGCCTCTATAAATATTAGGGAACCAAATAGGTCATAGGCTAGGCCCTTTTATGTCATCGTCGCCTATACACCTTTTTAGCCAAAAGCCTCAGTTTGGAGCATATGAATCGCAAAAAAAATCGATCCCTTCTTAATCACGTGATGCACGTAGAATGAATGAGTATACCTACATAATTTTACCTCTAAAAATAAGATAAACCTGAGAGGTTTATAAGCCCTTGATTATCTAATTCTTCAATTAATATGAAATTAAATGATCTTGATCTAAGATTGGAACTCTAGCCTCGTAATGTAGGCCGATAGATGCCCTTCTAACCCATATCCCGATGAACAATTAGGAATCTAAGAAAGGTATCAAAAGATTCGGAAAAAATAATGAAAGATATCTTATTAAACTCTACCAATTTACTGGTGACAATATTATCTGACTCAAAGCACATAAAGGTCTAGGTTTGAATGATCCATTATAGTTAAATTGATTGGGGCCTCTATAAATTTGAGGGAACCAAATGGTTCATAGGCTAGACCCTTTTTGGTCATTGTCTCCTATACTTCTTTTCAGCCAATAGCTTCAGTTCGGAGCATGTGAATAGTGAAAAAAATAGACCCCTTCTTAATCACGTGATGCATGTGGAAAGAATGAGTATACCTACATAATTTTACCTCAAAAAATAAGAGAAACTTGAGAGGCTTATAAGCCCATGATTATCTAATTTTTCAATTAATATGAGATTAAATAATCTTGATCTAAGATTGGAACTCTAGCCTCGTAGTGTCGTCTAGTAGATGCCCTTCTAACCCAAATCCTGATGAACAATTGGATATCTAACAAAGGTATCAAAAGATTCAAAAAAAAACAATGAAAGATATCTTCTAAAACTCTACCAACTCCATCCAAACACTTAACCATATTGCTAGGGACAATGTTAACTGACTCAAAGCACATTAAGGTTTAGATTTGAATGATCCATTATAGTTAAATTGATAGGGGCCTCTATAAATATGAGGGAACCAAATGGGTCATAGGCTAGACCGTTTTTTGTCATCGTCTCATATTCTCCTTTTCAGCCAATAGTCTCGGTTTGGAGCATGTGAATAGCAAAAAAAATCAAACCCTTCTTAATCAGATGATGCACGTGGAAAGAATGAGCACACCTACATGTTTTTCCCTCTAAAAATAAGATAAACCTGAGAGGCTTATAAGCCCTTGATTATCTAATTCTTCAATTAATATGAAATTAAATGGTCTTGATCTAAGATTGGAACTCTATCCAAATAATGTCTGCTGGTAGATGCGCTTCTAACCCATATCCCGATGTACAATTGGGTATCTAACAAAGGTATCAAAAGATTCAGGAAAAACCATGAAAGATGTCTTCTAAAACTCTTCCAACTCTATCCAAACCCTTAACCAATTTGCTGAGAATAATATTAACTGACTCAAAGCATATGAAGGTCTAGGTTTGAATGATTCATTATAGTTAAATTGATTGGGGCCTCTATAAATATTAAGGAACCAAATGGTTCATAGGCTAGACCCTTTTTGGTCATCGTCTCCTATACTCCATTTTAGCCAATAGCCTCAGTTTGAAGCATGTGAATAACAAAAAAAATTGATCACTTCTTAATCACGTGATGCACGTGGAAAGAACGAGTACACCTACATAATTTTACCTCTAAAAATAAGATAAACCTGAGAGGCTTATAAGCCCTTGATTATCTAATTCTTCAATTAATATGAGATTAAATGATCTTGATCTAAGTTTGGATTCTAGCCTCGTAATGTAGGCTGGTAGATGCCCTTCTAACCCATATCCCGATGAACAATTGTATATCTAACAAAGGTATCAAAAGATTCGGAAAAAATAATGAAAGATGTTTTCTAAAACTCTACCAACTCTATCAAAACAAATAACTATATTGCTGGGGACAATGTTAACTGACTCAAAGCACATGAAGGATTAGGTTTGAATGATCCATTATAGTTAAATTGATAGGGGCCTCTATAAATATGAGGGAACCAAATGTGTCATAGACTAGACCCTTTTTGGTCGTCATCTCCTATACATATTTTTAGCCAATAGCCTCAGTTTGGAGCATGTGAATAGCAAAAAAAATCGAACCCTTCTTAATCACATGATGCACGTGGAAAGAAAGAGTATACCTACATAATTTTACCTCTAAAAATAAGATAAACCTGAGAGGCTTATAAGCCCTTGATTATCTAATTCTGTAATTAATATTAGTTTGAATAATCTTGCTCTAAGTTTGGAAATCTAGCCTCGTAATGTAGGTTGCTGGTAAATGCCTTTCTAACCCATATTCTGATGAACAATTATGTATCTAATAAAGGTATCAAAAGATTCATAAAAAACAATGAAAGATATCTTCTAAAACTCTACCAAATACATCCAAACACTTGACCAATTTACTGGGGACAATATTAACTGACTCAAAGCACAAGAAGGTCTAGGATTGAATGATCCATTATAGTTAAATTGATAGAGGTCTCTAAAAATATGAGGGAACCAAATGGTTCATAGGCTTCACCCTTTTGGTCATTGTCTCCTATACTCCTTTTCAGCCAATAGCTTCAGTTTGGAGCATGTGAATATGAAAAACAATCGACCTCTTCTTAGTCACATTATGCACGTGGAAAGAATGAGTATACCTACATAATTTTACCTCGAAAAATAAGAGAAACCTAAGAGGCTTATATGCCTTTGATTATCTAATTCTTCAATTCATATGAGATTAAATGATCTTGATCTAAGATTGAAACTCTAGCCACATAATGTAGGCTGGTAGATGCCCTTCTAACCCATATCCCGATGAACAATTGGGTATCTAACAAAGGTGTCAAAAGATTCGAAAAAAAAAATGAAAGATGTCTTTTAAAACTCTACCAACTCTATCCAAACACTTAACCATATTGCTAGGGACAATGTTAACTGACTCAAAGCACATGAAGGTTTAGATTTGAATGATCCATTAATGTTAAATTGATAGGGGCCTCTATAAATATGAGGGAACCAAATGGGTCATAGGCTAGACCCTTTTTGGCCGTCGTCTCCAACACTCCTTTTCAGCTAATAGCCTTAGTTTGGAGCATGTGAATAGCAAAAAAAATCGAACCCTTCTTAATCACGTGATGCACGTGGAAAGAATGAGTATACCTACATAATTTTAACTCTAAAAATAAGATAAACTTCATAGGCTTATAAGCCCTTGTTTATGTAATTCCGTAATTAATATGAGATTAAATGATCTTGATCTAAGATTGGAACTATTGCCTCATAATACAGGCTGGTAGTTGCCCTTCAAACCCATATCCCGGTGAACAATTGGGTATCTAACAAAGGTATCAAAAAATTCAGAAAAAACAATTAAAGATATCTTCTAAAACTCCATCCATACACTTAACCAATTTGCTAGGGACAATATTAGTTGACTCAAAGCACATGAAGGAAGTTTAAATGATCTAATATAGTTAAATTGAAAGGTGCTTCTGTAAATATGAGGGAACCAAATGGATCATAGGCAAGACCCTTTTTGGTCATCGTCTCCTATACTCTTTTTTAGCCAATAGCCTCAGTTTGGAGCATGTGAGTAGCAAAAAAAATCGACCCCTTCTTAATCACATGATGCACGTGGAAAGAACAAGTATACCTATATAATTTTATCTCAAAAAATAAGATAATCCTGAGCAGCTTATAAGCCCTTAATTATCTAATTATTCAATTAATATGAGATTAAATGATCTTGATCTAAGATTGAAACTCTAGTCTCGTAATGTAGGCTGGTAGATGTCTTTCTAACCCATATCCAGATGAACAATTAGGTATCTAACTAAGGTATCAAAAGATTCAAAAAAAACAATGAAAGATGTCTCCTAACCTCTACCAACTCCATCCAAACACTTAACAATATTGCTGGGGACAATGTTAACTGACTTAAAGCACATGAAGATCTAGGTTTGAATGATCCATTATAGTTAAATTGATAGGCGCCTATATAAATATGAGGGAATCAAATTGGTTATAGGCTAGATCCTTTTTTGTCGCCGTCTCCTATACTCCTTTTCAGCCAATAGCCTCAGTTTGGAGCATATAACTAGTGAAAAAAATAGACATTTCTTAATCACGTGATGCACGTGGAACGGATGAGTATACCTACATAATTTTACCTCTAAAAATAAGAGAAACCTGAGAGGCTTATATGCCCTTGATTATCTAATTCTCTAATTAATATGAGATTAAATGATCTTGATCTAAGATTGAAACTCGAGCCTCATAATCCAGGTTGGTAGATGCCATTCTAACCCAAATCCCGATGAACAATTGGGTATCTAACAAAGGTATCAAAAGATTCGGAAAAAAAATGAAAGATGTCTTCTAAAACTCTACCATCTCCATCCAAACACTTAACTAATTTACTGGGGACAATATTAACTGACTCAAAGCAAATAACGGTCTAGGTTTGAATGATCCATTATAATTAAATTGATAGGGACCTATATAAATATGAGGGAACCAAATGGATCATAGGCTAGTCCCTTTTTGGTCATCGTCTCCTATACTTCTTTTTAGCGAATAGTCTCAGTTTGGAGCATGTGAATAGCAAAAAAAATCGACCCCTTCTTAATTACGTGATGCACGTGGAAAGAATAAGTATACCTACATAATTTTACATCTAAAAATAAGAGAAGCCTAAAAGGCTTATAATCCCTTGATTATCTAATTCTTCAATTAATATGATATTAAATGATCTTGATCTAAGATTGGAACTCTAGCCTCGAAATATAGGCCAGTAGATGCCCTTATAACCCATTTCCCGATGAACAATTTGGTTTCTAACAAAGTTATCAAAAGATTCAGAAAAAACAAAGAAAGATATTTTCTAAAACTCTATCAACTCCATCCAAACACTTAACCATATTGCTGGGGACAGTGTTAACTTACTCAAAGGACATTAAGGATTAGGTTTGAATGATCCATTATAGTTAAATTGAAAAGGTCCTCTATAAATATGCAGAAACCAATTAAGTCATGGGCTAGACCCTTTTTGGTCGTTGTCTCCTATACTCCTTTTTAGCCAATAGCCTCAGTTTTGACCAAGTGAATAGCAAAATAAATCGAACCTTTCTTAATCACATGATGCACGTGGAAAGAATGAGTATACCTACATAATTTTATCTCTAAAAATAAGAGAAACCTTAGAGGCTTATAAGCCCTTGATTACCTAATTCTTCAATTAATATGTGAATAAATAATCTTGATCTAAGATTGGAACTCTAGCCTTGTAATGTAGGCTGGTAGATGCCCTTCTAACCTATATCCCGATGAATAATTGGGTATCTAACAAAGGTAACAAAAGATTCTGAAAAACAATAAAAGATATCTTCTAAAACTCTACAAACTCCATCCAAACACTTAACCAATTTACTGGGGACAATATTAACTGACTCAACGCACATGAAGGTCTAGGTTTGAACGATCCATTATAGTTAAATTGATAGGGGCCTCTATAAATATGAGGGAACCAAATGGTTCATAGGCTAGACCTTTTTTGGTCATCGTCTCCTATCCTCCTTTTTAGCCAATAGCCTTAGTTTGGAGCATATGAATAGCAAAAAAAAATCGACCCACCCCATCTTAATCATGTGATGTATGTAGAAAGAATGAGTATACCAACATAATTTTACCTCTAAAAATAAGAGAAACCTGAGAGGCTTATAAGCCCTTGATTATCTTATTTTTTAATTAATATGAGATTAAATAATCTTGATCTAAGATTGGAACTCTGGCCTCGTAGTGTCGGCTAGTAGATGCCCTTCTAACCCATATCCTGATGAACAATTGGGTATCTAACAAAGGTATCAAAAGATTCGAAAAAAATAATGAAAAATGTCTCCTAAAACTCTACCAACTCTATCCAAACACTTAAACATTTTGCTAGGGACAATGTTAACTGACTCAAAGCACATGAAGGTTTAGATTTGAATGATCCATTATAGTTAAATTGATCGGGGCCTTTACAAATATGAGGGAACCAAATAGGTCATAGGCTAGTCCCTTTTTAGTCGTCGTCTCCTATACTCCTTTTCAGCCAATAGCCTTAGTTTGGAGCATATGAATAGCAAAAAAAATAGAACCCTTCTGAATCATGTGATGCACATGGAAAGAATGAGTATACCTACATAATTTTACCTCTAAAAATAAGATAAACCTGAGAGGCTTATAAACCCTTGATTATCTAATTATTCAATTAATATGAGATTAAATGATCTTGATCTAAGATTGGAACTCGAGCCTCATAATGTAGGCTGGTTGATGCCCTTCTAACCCATATCTCGATTAACAATTGGGTATCTAACAAATGTATCAAAATATTTGGAACAAATAATGAAAAATGCCTTCTAAACTCTACCAACTCCATCCAAACACTTAACCAATTTGCTGGGGATGATATTAACTGACTCAAAGCACATGAAGGTCTAGGTTTGAATGACCCATTATAGTTAAATTGATAGGGGCCTCTATAAATATGAGGGAACCAAATGGTTCATAAGCTAGACCCTTTTTGGTCATCGTCTCCTATACACGTTTTCAGCCAATAGCATCAGTTTGGAGCATGTGAATAGTAAAAAAAATCGACCCCTTCTTAATTACGTGATGCACGTGGAAAGAATGAGTGTACCTACATAATTTTACCTCTAAAAATAAGAGAAACCTGAGAGGCTTATAAGGCCTTGATTATCTAATTTTTTAATTAATATGAGATTAAATGAACTTGATCGAAGATCAGAAATCTAGCCACGTAATGTTGTCGGGTAGATGCTCTTCTAACCCATATCCCGACGATCAATTGGGTATCTAACAAAGGTATCAAAAGATTCGGAAAAAATAAGAATAGATGTCTTCTAAAACGCTACCAACTTCATCCAAACACTTAATCATATTGCTGTGGACAAAGTTATTTACCGTAAAGCACATGAAGATCTAGGTTTCAATAATCTATTATAGTTAAATTGATAAGGGCCTCTAGAAATATGAGGGAACTAAATGGGTCATAGACTGGACCCTTTTTAGTCATCGTCTCCTATACTCCTTTTTAGCCAATAGCCTGAGTTTGGAGCATGTGAATAGCAAATAAAATCGACCACTTCTTAATCACGTGATGCCCGTGGAAAGAATGAGTATACTTACATAATTTTACCTCTAAAAATAAGAGAAAACTGAGGCTTATAAGCTCTTGAGTATCTAATTCTTCAATTAATATGAGATTAAATGATTTTGATCTAAGATTTAAACTCTAGCCTCGTAATGTAGGCCGGTATATGCTCTTCTAACCCATATCCCGATGAACAATTGGGTATCTAACAAAAGTATCAAAATATTTGTAAAAAACAATGAAAGATGTCTTCTAAAACACTACTAACTCTATCTAAACACTTAACCATATTGTTGGGGGCAATGTTAATTGACTCAAAGCACATGAAGGTCTAGGTTTGAATGATCCATTATAGTTAAATTTATAGGGGGCCTCTATAAATATGAGGGAACCAAATGGGTCTTAGGCTAGACCCTTTTTTTTGTCGTCTTCTATACTCATTTTTAGCCAATAGCCTCAGTTTGGAGCATGTGAATAGCAAAAAAAATTGATCCCTTCTTAGTCACCTAATGCACGTGGAAAGAATGAGTATACCTATATAATTTTACCTCTAAAAATAAGATAAACTTGAGAGGCTTATAAGCCCCTGATTATCTAATTCTTCAATTAATATAAGATTAAATGATCTTGATCTAAGATTAGAACTCTAGCCTCGTAATGTACGCTGGTAGATGCCCTTCTTACCCATATCCCGATGAATAATTAGGTATCTAACAAAGATATCAAAAGATTCAGAAAAAACAATGAAAGATGTCTTCTAAAACTCTACCAACTTTATCCAAACACTTAACCATATTGCTGGGGACAATGTTAATGGACTCAAAGCACAAAGGTTTAGGTTTGAATAATCCATTATAGTTAAATTGATAGGGGCCTCTATAAATATATGGGAACCAAATGGGTCATAGGCTAGACCTTTTTTGTCGTCGTCTCTTATGCTCCTTTTCAGCCAATAGCCTCAATTTGGAGTATGTGAATAGCAAAAAAATCGACCCCTTCTTAATCACATGATGCATGTGGAAAGAATGAGTATACCTATATAATTTTACCTCTAAAAATAAGAGAAACCTGAGAGGCTTATAAGCCATTGATTATCTAATTCTTCAATTAATATGAGATTAAATGATCTTGATCTAAGATTGGAACTCTAGCCTCGTAATGTAGGCTGGTAGATGCCCTTCTAACCCATATCCCGATGAACAATTAGGCATCTTACAAAGGTATCAAAAGATACGAAAAAAACAATAAAAGATGTCTTCTAAAACTCTACCAACTACATCCAAACACTTAACCATATTGCTGGGGATAATGTTAATTAACTCAAAGCATATGAAGGTCTAGGTTTGAATAATCCATTATAGTTAAATTGATAGGGGGCCTGTATAAATATGTGAAAACCAAATGGGTCATAGGCTAGACCCTTTTTGTTGTCATCTCTTATCTCCTTTTCAGTCGATAGCCTCAGTTTGGAGCATGTGAATAGTAAAAAAAATTGACCCCTTCTTAATCACGTGATGCACGTGAAAAGAATAGGTATACCTACATAATTTTACTTCTAAAAATAAGATAAACCTGAGAGACTTATAAGCCTTTGATTATCTAATTCTTCAATTAATATGAGATTAAATGATCTTGATCTAAGATTGGAACTCTAGCTTCGTAATGCAGGCTAGTAGATGCTCTTCTAACCCATATCCCGATGAACAATTGGGTGTCTAACAAAGGTATCAAAATATTTGGAAAAAAAATGAAAGATATCTTCTAAAACTCTACCAACTCTATCCAAATACTTAACCATATTGCTGGGGACAATGTTAACTGATTCAAAACACATGAAGGTCTTGGTTTGAATGACCGCAATACCTTTAAATTCACTATAGTTGCCAAGAGAATTCTACCTCTGCTCAATCAATCAATATAACATTATGGAGATTAATCTTTCCACCGCCAAATATGGCCAAATCAATTCATGGAATCTCACTGTACTTAAAAATGTTTCTCGATCCTAGATAGAATTCATACGTAACTTCCCTATTACCAAAATTTGAGACTCACCTTGGATTCACAATGCTCCTTTTTCCAAATGGTCAACTTTTATCAATATTGAGGAAATGAATAACTTTAAATATATTTCAAATCTGATTACGGACAACCAATGAAATTCCACCATCTTATATAACCTATTTCATGTTGCACTTGCTAATTGAATCAAAGGCATTGGTATTTATATACATACTTCCCGATGATGCCTATTGGATCTGGATCTTTCATCCATTAAGGCAAAAGCTTTAACACTTAAGCCCACGGTTGGGAAGGTTGGAAGGCAGTTTGGAAACTCAATATGCTGCCTAAAGTCCATATATTCTTATGAAAACTACTATGACAAAAATTACCCACTTCTGCGTGGACTTCCCAATTTTGTTGGGGATGGAGGAGTAAGGAAAAAACAGAATACTACGATGCAAGTAAAAGAATCCTTTCGATTCAAGAAAACTGATGTAGTATTAAAAAACAGGAGGATTGATAAGAACACTTACATGATACCAAATGCACACAGACTCTCTATCTATATTTTTCTCTATCTTGCTTCATGAACTACGATCCTATTTATAAGACCTAGTGACAATCACCCTATAACTACTAGATCATAAAGTAGTTATTGAAACCACCTTATAACTACTAGATCATGATTGAAGTGGTTATTGAAATCATCATGTAACATTATATCATGATAACAATCTAGATAGATAACTATGAATCAAATCTCAACACTCCCCCTTGATTCATAGTTGCATACACCAATTTGCGACATAAAATAAACATGCTTTCGAACTGGAAGTGATTTGGTGAGGATATCCGCAACTTGTTTATCCGTTCCACAATACTTCATTTTTATAGCTCCACTTGCCTGAAATACTCTTTCAATCATCTAAAGCTCCTGCACAATCACTATCATTGAAACCAAATAATTTACATTTAAATTTTGTTTTGAACATCCATTTTAACCCAATCGCTTTCTTTATTTTCGGTAGATCCATTAGCTCCCAAGTTTCATTCTTCTCAATTAACTTGATTTCCTCCTTCATTGTTTTTCTCCATTCCTCTTTTTTAACTGCTTCCTCAAAAGTTGTTGGATCTGAAATAAACAAAGCAAATGTTGAGTTATAAATTTCTGTCAGTGATCTGAAATTTTTTGTAGGGGTTTCATCTGAGGAATCCAAATTTGAACTGCTATTGGGTGAGGTTGACGATGAACTTATTGGAGTAGGATCTGTCACTTGATTCTACGGAGTGTCTAGTTCTGCTGGAATCTGCATTTATGTTTCACCTTTATTGGTCTCCCAATTCCAACTTGCCCTTTCATCAAACATAACATTTCTGTTAATAATAACTTTGCCACTAACATGGTTATATAATCGATATGCTTTCGATTGTAAAGAATAACCAATTAAAATATATTTTTTAGATTTTTCATTAAGTTTGTGATGATTTTGTGAATTCACTAAAGCATAAGCAATACAACAAAAAATTCTTAGATGTCTAACACTTGGTTTCATACCATACCAAGTCTCAAAAAGAGTTCGATTCATAACAGTCTTTGTTGGTGAAATATTCAACAAATAAATTGTTGTTGCAACTGCTTCTGCCCAAAACTAATTTGGAAGATGTTTTCCTTTAAGCAAACTTCTTGCCATTTCAACAACAGTCCGATTCTTACGTTCAACTACATCATTTTGCTCCGGTGTATATGGTGCTGTCAATTCTCTGTGAATACCATTTTCTTCACAAAAAGAACTAAACTTATTAGATAAAAATTCACCACCTCTATCTGTCCGAAGTGTCTTTATATATCTACCACTTTGTCTTTCTACAAGTGCCTTAAACTTTCAAAAATTATCAAATATTTTATATTTCAATTTCAAAAAATATATCCAACTCATGCGACTATAATCATCCGTAAACAATAAAAAATATTGACTTCCACCAAATGATTTTGTATTTATAGGTCCACATAAGTCAGCATGAATTAATTCAAGACAATTAGATGCTCTCCATGCTTTTCCAATAGGAAATGGTTTTTTACTTTGTTTCCCATAAATACATCCTTCCCATACATCAAGTGTATTAATCTTGGGCAATCCGAAAACCATTCCTTTTTTACTTAACCTTAAACCTTTAATGTTAAGGTGTCCATATCATCTACTAATTGTCCAACACTCAACAAGTTATGTGATAAGGTAGGAACAAAGAAAACAATATCAAGGTATTTTACCTTCCCTTGATTGTCTTCACCTCAATTGTTCCTTTCCCTTCCACTTGGATTTGCTTGCTATCTCAAAGTCTAACATTCAACTTGTGAGTCTCATCAATATCTCTAAATATTGATCTTATGCCTGACATATGATTAGAACATCCATTATCCAAAAACCAAATATCATTTGAGATATTATGAACATGTGAATGAGTCATAAACAACTTACTATTTTCTTTATTTTTCTCCATATAGCTTGCTTACTTTTCTCTTTTCCAGCAATCTGCCTTCATGTGACCAAACTTTTTACAATAGTGACATTGAATTCCACTTTTGTAAATTTTTTTATCATAATTTGATTGACCTTGTTCATCATGCCCATCAAAGTGTCCTCTTCCTCTTCCATTTCCTCTACCACGAAATCCTCCTCTGCCACGTCCTCTTCCTACTGATTTTTTGTCTTCTTTTGAAGTAGAAGACTCTCCCTTAACCTGAAATGCTTGTTCTTCACTTTTTTTAAGTGATCTGTTCAACCTTACTTCATGTGCTTGCAAGGAACCCATTAGTTCATCAAATGAATAAGTAGATAAATCTTTTGATTCCTCAATTGCAGCAACAACATGATCAAATTTCGGAGTTAAACTTCTCAAAACTTTTGCAACAATTATATGATCAGGAAGATGTTCACCATAAGATTTCATTTGACTAACAATTTCAGTCACTCGAGAAAGAATGTATTATATTCTCGCTTCTAGATTTATGATAATATATATATAAAAATAAAGTAATTAAGTCTTTTGAACTAATAGAGGCTAGAGCTATTTCACGTTCCTTAGTTTGAAAGATATGATAATGAATTTTATTAAAGATATTTTGAAGGTGTTCAACAAATATAAGATAGCGATGAAGAATCGCCTAACAAAGAATATGTATAGATAATGTTAAGAAAATTCTCAAACTATTTATAAAGCATAGAACAAGACTACATGGCATGTCATGATCCGTTGATCCTAAAAAAATATTTATTTTTATATTTTAGTGAGATTTCTCTCTTTAATAAGGATAAAGTTAAAGAAGAGTGTGCCAATTTACCCTCAAATAGATGGAAAGTCCAAAATTTTTAACCAGTATTACTTAGAAACTTACTTGAATTGTTATGATCTTGCGGAGTTTAAAGTTGTCGATGTTTCTTACTCAATGAAGAGTGGTCTTACAGCACCTTGTATCATCATAGGTCTTATATGATCGGTCATAATCTTCTATTATTTTTCACAAGATTTCCTTAACTGCACGAGGAAATCTCAATACTCAGTTGAGGAAATCTTCTCTTTCATCATGTATAAATAGATATCATATGATATTATTTTTATATTGGAATGTGCTTTTCTTGTATTTATAATTTCATTCTTCATTGTATCGTGGTATCAGAGTCAGATTGGTTTGCAACTTGCACCAAGCTTCGACAGCAATGTCACATTAAAAAATGAGTAAGGTGAGGGATCTAACGATCGAGACTTTAATTGCTTAAAGGATGAGACGATCTTGGCGTAACCATAGTTTGTGGTCCGGATTTGTTACTGGACTGGTTGCACATGGGATGTTGAGCATCACTAGTAGATAACAAAGAGAGCCATCAAATAGCCTATAAGATCATAGTCAAATAGTAGATTAGAGAATTGAGCACGCTAGGATGCGTAATTGTCATCTTTGGATAATTTGAAAGGAATGATGATTGTTGCATTTATAGAGATAAGGCCTATACGTAGAAAAGTACTATGGTTCCCTACGGGAACAGTAATTGGAGCATCAGAGGTAGATGATGAGGATATTTGGAAGATATATACCAATATATGGGAGCAACTAGAAGTCTATAAAGATCAAGGAAGAAGAAGTGTGGGTGCAAATCAATATCACCTGTGGTGGTGGCAAATGAGGTCTTCTTTGAAGGAGAAGACCTGTACAATATTGTGTAAAGCTGTCGATTTATGTTCAGCAATTCTACAGTAAAGAATCAGGAGTGCTGCACTTGGGAATCTAGGTGGTGAAGTGCGTGCTTCCAGTGAGGCACCACTTTGTGTAACAGCGATGAGCAGGATGCAGTGATGTGGAAGTGTAAAGTTGTAGATTTCTGTGCAGCAGTTCTATAAGGAATCAGGAGTGCTGCACTTAAGAATCTGGGCGGTGAAGTGCATGCTTCCAGTGATGAGTAGCACTTTGTCGTTGAAGGAGGAGTTTAGCAGCACTTTATGTGGCAGCGATGGGTAGCAAGTGGCGTGGAAGTGGTTCCAGTTTAGAGAGCACAGAACTGCAATCGTTGCCGTTCAGAGAGCACGGAGAAGGATTGGTGGCAACCGATGCAAATGGTAGAGGACAAGACCACGCGGAGAAGATGTCCGCAAGCTCTTGACTGGTCGTAGCCGCAGCCGCTCGACCCAAGGGGTGGCGGGCATCGGAGGTGAGAACCTTGGAGGAGGAAGAGGATAAGCGACGTCAAGAACTACGTTAAACGAAATCTTATTTTTGTTTTTTAATTTTACGAACAAAATAATACTTTCATTCTTGTCAGGGATTTGAGTACGGGGGCATCCTTGGTCCAAGGCTAGAGAATATTTATGAATGACTATCAATTCCATAAATAAAACAACACACTGTTTACTCCTCAATTGTAGCTCTAATTGTGTGGCATCGTCGTCTTGGTCATCCCTCATTCTCTATCCAAAATAAATTACTTTCTCGTTATTCTCTTCCTACTCTTATAAATAATAGCATTCTCACTTATTGTGATGCTTGTCTCAATAATAAAAGTCATATACTCCCTTTTGACACTTCCTCCATATTATGCTCTAAACTATTTAAAATTATTTATACTGATCTTTGAGGTCTTGCTCCAGTCACTTTTTTTGACAAGTTTAGATTTTATGTTATTTTTGTAGACTATTTTACTAAGTATACATGGATATACCCTCTTCGTCATAAATCAGAAGTTTCAATTATCTTCACCAACTTTAAAAAGCTGATCAAAAACTTCTTTCAATCTATAATTAAAATAGTTTACTCTGATGGTGGAGGTAAATATCAAGCCCTTACATCCTATCCCTCAACCTGTGGCATCTAGCACCTTTAGTCACTCCCACACACTCCTCAATTAGTTGGCTTTGCTAAATGCAAACATCGACATATCGTAGAAACTGGTCTCATACTTCTACATCAAGCCTCCATGCCAGCAACCTTTTGGTCTACCACCTTTCAAACTGTCATCTACCTTATTAATCGTCTGCTCACTCTAGTTCTCCAATACTAGTCTCCATTTGAAAAACTATTTTTTAAATCTCAAAACCTTCAAAAACTCAGAATATTTGGTTGTTTATATTATCCATGACTACGTTCCTATGCCCTACACAAGAAAGCGCCAAGATCTAAACATTACATCTTTATAGGATATTCTATTGAACATAATGTCTTTCGGTGCTATGAACCAAAAACTCAAAAAGTCTTTATTTCACGTCATGTTGTTTTTGTGGAGTTTGCATTTCCATTTTAAAACTATGAATCTCCTACCATGTAGGCCACTCCACTAGAGTATACCATCGATCCCCTTAAAGAAACCTCTTCCCACACCATCCAGTCATTTTCTTAAAGATTCACTCTTTTGTTCTCCCGGTTCAACAGCCCCCCACTCTCCCCATTCCTTCTCCTCTTTTTTCTTCATAAGCCTCCCCTACTACTGAAGTAATATCCTCATAAACACAACAACCTTCTTTACCTAGTGTCATTAATGTATCTCAACCCCTGTCGATGCCTCTCCACCACCCATACTAATAACACAACCTATAGTTCCTAAGCATCCAATGACAACACACTCAAAAAGTGATATCTTTAAACTACGTCAGGTTCTCGATCTATATACTATCAGCAAATCCTCTCCTGAGACCAATGAACCCACCACGATTACTCAAGCCCAAAAATCTTCACATTGGTGTAAAGTCATGTGTGAAGAATATGATGCTCTACTCCACAACTCCATATGGACTCTTATACATTTTCATCCTACATAAAATATCATCGGGTGTAAATGGGTCTTTCGAATTAAGTAGAACCATGACAGGTCCGTTGCTCGATATAAAGCATGTTTAGTAGCTAAAGGGTTTCATCAACGACTTGGAGTTGACTTCACAAAGACTTTTAGTCTTGTAATTAAACCCACAACAATTTGGCTTATTATAAGTTTGATCATCTCTAGAGCCTGGCACTTACAATAATTGGATGTTAATAATGCATTTTTACAAGGGACTCTAACTGAAGATATCTTTATGTAGTAACCCCTTGGCTTTGTTCATCACCAATATCCGAGACATGTCTACAAATTATAAAAAGTCATTTATGGACTCCGTCAAGCTCCAAGAGCTTGGTATACTAAACTTGGATTGTTTCTGATGTCAATTGGCTTCATCAACTCTAAGTCTGATACCTTTTTATTCCTACGAAAACAATATAGAAATACAATATATCTTCTAGTATATGTAGATGATATTATTATCATAGGCAATAATCCTTTTGAGATTTAGATATTTCTAAAGCAATTGGCTGATCGATTCTCCCTCAAAGATTTAGAACCCTTGAGCTACTTTTTGTGAATGGAAGCAACATTTACATCCTTAGGTCTCATCCTCTCATAGAGAAAGTATATTCAAGACTTATTATCAAAGACAAATATGCAGGTTGTGAAAGAAGTTGCTACTCCTCTCGCTACTAGTGAATCACTTAAATGATGTGATGGTAGCCCTACCACGAACTCAACTCAATACCGACAAGTACTTAGCTCCTTACAATACTTGGCTCTCACCCGTCCAGATATCTTATTTGCAGTCAATAAATTATCTTAATAATGCACTAGCCTTCTGCTATGCATTAGTCTACGATTAAATGAATTTTATAGTATCTTAAAGGGACCCTCAATCATGGTCTCTTTCTCTATAAAATCACTCTACTTCATCTCCATGCCTTTGCTGATGTTGATTGGACGGGAAACTTTGATGATAGAATCTCCACGTCAGGGTATGTCATCTTTCTTAGGTCTAATCCAATCAGTTGGAGTTCTAAGAAGCAAAAGACAATCGTCCGGTCTACAATTGAAGCTGAATATCGTGTCATTGCTACCACTACTGTTAAACTCAATTGGGTTACAAATCTCCTCAAGGAACTCAAAGTCAGCTCTACCCTTACTCTTATAATATATTGTGATAATGTTGGAGCTACCTACTTATGCGTCAATCTAGTGTTTCACTCACGTATAAAACATATTGCCATCGACTTTCACTTCGTGCGAGATCAAGTTGTTAGACATCAACTTCGTGTCTCTCATATCCATACGGCTAATCAACTAATAGACTCACTCACGAAGCCTCTAGTTCGTAAACTATTTTTGTTACATTGGTCTAAGATCGATATCCTTGACAGGAGCTCGATCTTGCAGGGGTATGATAACAAAGAGATTTCTACTGATAACAGAAAGATTTCCTAGCTGCATAACAGATGAGATTTTCTCAACTGTATAAGGAAATGATGAACATGCTTTTCGTAGTAAATGAGATTGATATTCGTAGTAAATGAGATTGATAGATAGCTGTAGAATTGATGAACAGCTAGAGACTATTAAGAGGAACCTGATGGTAGTCCATAATAGAATAAAACAAGTGCAGTATAAGAGGCCTAAGGATTTGGAAGGTGTTCTCAGTGAGTGACTAAGTGCTTGCTATACGATGCTATCGACATGTAGACCATCTGACACTAAGTTTTCTCTTAATCAATTTTGTGGCCCACTCAAGACACGAGCAAATTCGAATCGTTACATAGATAGTGAGAAATGGCACCTGAAGCTTGCTCCATGATGTCTTCCATGTTTCAAAATTCAAACCATACCATGGAGAGCCTGAGGTTTCAGCGATTGTACATTCAAGACTTTTTTTTTTTTGTTCGAGATTTTGGATTAATGATGTCAGCTAGATGGGCGGAAGACTACAAAGTATCTTGTTAAATGGTGGGAGTAAGTTGAAGATTATTATTATTATTATTATTATTATTATGTTGGAGGAGGAACTAATATTGCTGCAGTGAGGCTACAGCAGCAAAAGGGTTGGTGGGCCATAACGTGGGTTCTGTTAAGACCCTTCCCTTCTCTGCATAGGGTACTCACTCCAGCTGCACCTGTCAGGTATCATCCTAGAAATGTTTCCCAAAAACGGAAGTTGCTGTCTTAAAACCCTAATAAAAGGCCTTCGGTTTTGGATCGGTTAAAAATTATTCTGTGTATTTTTTTAACACTTTTTTATTTAAAAATATCTAAAATACTCAAAAAAATTATCAATTTTTTGTTCATTTTTTGTAACTAGTTTTCAACTGCTATTGTGTTTTCTAACAGAGTTTACAATATCTTACTGAATTACTGAAATATTATAAATGACATCATATAATATTTTTAATTATTGTTTAAAATATTATTAAAAAAATATTATAAATGATATCATATTATGTCTTTTGATTGTCATTGCTCATAAATTATTACAATAATATATTCTTAAACTTATAGTTAGTTTCGTCAAGGTTGTGAGTCTCATTTACAGTATTTTTAAATAAATTATTTTTATTATAGTAGCCAAAATATCATACCAAACCAAAAACAATCTAACAAATAAAAAAATTTTGAAAGATAATTTGAATATTTTTTAAATTAAGGATTCTATTTAAAAAAATAAAATAAGGGTATCAATTGAAAAATATTTAAAATATGATTATTTTCTAGAGAAATGATCCTTTCAAATATTCTAAGAGCAATTTAATCTCCTTTTCAATGCAAATATAACAAGAAAATCAAAGACAAATATAAATAAAGTTAGCAGCCCTATTTTGTTATCTTTTTGAACAACATTTTCCATTTTCCAACAATAAGCATATTTTGATCTTCTATTTCTCTTAGAGGTGTCTCTCTTCTATTTCTCTTAGAGGTGTCTCTCCGTTGAAGTTGATAGAAGATAAGATTTTTTTAATTATATGAGAAAATCTCTCTATTCTATTGATGAGAGGAAAACCCTCTATTCTGTTGAGGGAAATTCTTTCTCCTAATTTGTATAAATAGGAGAGGGAACATGTTAATGTATTGAAGCATTTTTTTTTTCTTAGCTTCTTCACTTCTTCAATAAAGCTTCTTCAGTAATTATTCTTATCTTCTAGAAGTAGAGAAGGTGATTGAAATTCCTAATAGATTAACATATGCAATTTAGGTCAAAATACAGCCAATTATCATCCTAAAATGAGACACTGAAACATTAGCTTAAAAGAATGCAAAACAACAAAGAAGAAAACCTGTAGGACGACTGCTCTCACCGAAGACGAACGAGAACTGCTGGGCAACAGTAGACTGTATGACCTCCCCGTTGTTTGAAACTTAAAATTTGAAGTTTCCAAATTCCCACAGGCAACTCCTAGAGTTCATAAAATACAAGAACATTCGTTCAGACATCAAAAGGCTAGTAGAACATAACTAAAATATAATTGGTGAACTTAACCAAAGTTGACATTAACCAAAAGCAACATACATATTGACTAAGTTCATAGTTCACAGTATATATATTCATCTACAAGATTAAGGAATAATGTAACTAGAACTACCTTGAGGATGAATAACAACAAAGAAACAATGAAATAAATGCAGTAAGAATAACAGTAGTATGCATCTTTAGATACAAATATTGAGGAATAAAAAGCATAAATCTTAAGGAAGATTCTATACCAACCATATGACTAAATGCATAGGCAATACTCAATCAGTCATTAGTATGAACTACATATGATGTTAACATTGCTGGAAGCTATCTATTATGATTTTAAGAGATGCTTTTCAAAGAAACACAAATGAGTGGACAAGGTAATGATGGCTGATCATTGAGTGAACTAGCAATAATATTATTTTATAAATCTTTGCTAATCTTGGTGCTTGAAGTAAAACTGCTAATTCAATTATGCAAGTGCTTTTGTTTGTTGACCAACCACCAACTTCAGAATATCACAAGACATGCTTTTGGTTTAATATAAAATGGTCTAACAAAAAAAAAAGAAAAGAGTGATGATGAGAGGAGGAAAAATAGAAAAAAAGAAAAGAGAAGAGACATACTTGAGTAGTTTCTACCATAAAGATTGTGTGGCAGTGTACAGTGAGGTCACGACAAGCGAAGGTTATCGATAGCGGCTAGTGTGAGAAAAGAAGGCTCAATCAGGATGAGAAATGGAGCGAGAAGACATAAAAGTGGGATTTAGAGTTTTCCACTTTTGCTTGTATCTTCAGTTTAACTTTTTACTCTAAGAAAGTCTCCAAGAAATCTCAGAAACCATTCTTTTTCTACTTTACTAATACCAATCAACAATTAAACTCTATAAAGAATTTTTACTAAAGGGTTCTTCAAATATAAATCAAAAGAATCCACGAAGAATCACATTTCAAAATTTTATATCTTTATTTAACTTGTTACCCTAAGAAAGTATTGAATCTCGTATTTTGATGATAAAACTAATTAATAAGTAAATGATTTAATTTGTGTTTTGAGTGACACTGGATGCTTCGATTAGGGAGAGACAATTAAAGTAGGAAAAATCATGTTGGGCCGGAGGAAAACATGTTAGAAGATTAGATATCGGGCCGGAGGATTGGTCGACGTATCGATAGAAGGCTTCGGGCTATGGATTCAGGTATCGGGCTAAGAAGAGTGGATATTATGCCAAGGATATCGAAGTTGCGAAGTCAACTATCCGATTAGGTAATAGGCCACAAGAGAGGACGATGCACCGAAGAATCAGACGAAACGTCGATGGACCAATGACATGCCGGACAACATGATTCAAGCTTAATAACAATTGTCTAGATCGAAGTGTGTTTTTACATGTGTAGGATTAACTACGATAACAAGGCATGAAGCAAAATGAAGTCCGGAGTCAAGGACACGATTTTGTTGGGAGTTTGAGAGTTCATTAGAAGTCTAGATGTTCATCGGAAGTTCTGCAGGAACCAGCCGAGAAGTCTAGAAGCTTGCCGGAAGAAGCTCGTCAAGAAGATCGTCGTGAAGTCCAGGAGCTTATCGGAAGTCCGTTGGAACATTGCCGAGAGATCGTCGGAAGTTCGCCGGAAGATCGCCAGAAGCTCACTAGAAGCTCGCTAGAAGAAACCAAGACCTAGGGACTTGTTTAGCTTAAGTATGTCTTAGATTTCGTAGTCAGCACGTAATTAGGATTGGATTTGGGCCAATCCAATTATGGGCTAGTTGGGCCCATGTAAGGATTATGTTGGACTAAATGAAAGGCCCAAATAGTGACCCAAGAGATGACACTATCGTGGCACAGTCTTTATAACATCTCCCATTTTAAAAAAAAATTAGTAAATGCTTGTTTGTAAATATGAGGATTATTTAAATAATTTTTTTTATTAAATAATATTATATTAAAGTTAATGGCTAAGGACCTAAGAGTAAATATTAAAATTTTGATATGATTTATAGAATATTCAGAATTGAGTAAATAAAAATAAAATAAAATAAAATGGAGGACATGTGTCATTAACAAGGATGAGTCACTTGCATTTATTCTAAAGTTGACACCTAAACCCTCATGCATGCTTGCCACCTCACTATTTTAGCATGAGCCAAACCTAAGTAATTTAAGGCACCATTAAAAAGAAACTTTGCAGCCTACGTTAGTTTGAGGAGAAGAAGAAGAAGAAGAAAGAAGAAGAAGAAGAAGAAGAAGAGGAAACTTTGTTTGAGGTTTTGCATCAACTCCCTATATTTGGGAATCAAACTCATCTAAGGCAAGTGTTCTAACCCATCCTAGAGATAAATTTTGATCCTTATATTCACCTTGATTTTGAAAAAATTGGGAGATTATGGCTGCATGTAAGATATCTATGTCATTTATACATCAAATGTTGAATCTGAAATTTTTCAGATTTTGGCCTTTCAATACTCGTGTGAACATAACTTTTTGCTCCAATTTTCGATTGAGGAAAAACCTCTTTCATACGAAAGGAGACTTATAGATCTTTCATTTGACATAAAAATTGAAAGATTTAGAATAAATTTACCTATCTAAACAATTGAATGAAAAGACCTCATGTATTTGGTAAAACAGAGATAATCAATTCTGACCTTCTGTTACTAAATTGCTCATAACACTCTAGTGAAAATTTTGAATTATGCAAAACTTAGTTCCTTGGAAACTAGATTCGCATATCTTTCTTTTGACATATAATTTAGAAATTTTGAAGTACGTTTTCCTTCTGAAACATCTATTTAAATTGATTCTATCAAGTCTGCAAAACAGAGATGATCAATTCTGACCTTCCTTTACTCTATTTGTTGTAACTTCCTGTTAAGAACTCAAAAAAATTATAAATTTGAGTTCATCTGAAAATAGATTGATACAACTTTCCAATAACACCTATTTTTAGTGATTTGGAGCATGCTTGGCCACTCAAACAATTCAGAAAATGTACCATTCAAATTCTGTCATAATTGAAAACTTTATTGGGTTTTTGCCTATTCAATTTTCATCCTATTGGAAATATGATTTCTGCTAAATTCTTCTTCAATTGAGCTTTATATTAGTCCTTTGAAGTTCTTGTATTGTTCATCCTGAAATTATTGTATATCTAAAATTGATTATGTAATGCTTTGTTTGCATTTCCTTGTTTGATAAAGGCACATGCATATCTTCGTTGTTCCGCATGTGCTTCTGATATGTGTCAATGTTATTGTTCATACTACCCTTTTGTACTCTAGTGTCTTGTGGGATATTGTGAACCTTTGCCAGAAATGGTAAAGGGAGTTATGCTTAGAGCCTGCGATTGCTCTGTCGGCCCCATTGACTTTACTCAGACGTGGGTGGATAGAGCTCCCAGACATGGGAGACTTATGCTTGGTGGTCATCCAGAAATGGATGAATCACATTATGTATGCGATCCCACAGCGCCTTCTATGTTTTTTATATGATATCTAAAGCTTTGCTTATGAGTTTATATTTATGCTTTAGATAAAAATGGAATGCATGCTAAATCAAAAATGACATCCAAGCTTGTGTTTATTATTCGGTTCACTTGGTATACCTTGAAGTATTTCGTATGTCATTGTTATGCTCCCAAACACTCTACACCTTTGATATGCACCTAAATGCTTCATGTGCCATTTGATACATACCTAAATGCTTCTTTTGCCAATGAAATGCTCCAATTTTCCTTCTCCTATTGTTATGTCTAATGCCTGTTTTTGAATGAGGTAAACCTTTGTGATTTTATATCAAATGAGATGATTTCAAATGAACACTTGTATTTCTACTTTTGTATCTTGATACTAAGCCTGCTTGAACTTCTCCTATCGCCATGGATATGTTAGAAGCTTGCTGAGCTCTTTATGCTTACCCCGTTGCTATATAAATTTTTCAGGGTAGCTTGTCACGCACTGAAAAGCTAGAATTGGGTTAAAGCAGTGAAAGGCTAGAAGATTTTTGAGCTAATCTTTGTTGGATGATAGGTTTTTATTATATAGTATAATTTACTTCTGATGTAATGTTAAGGATCTGTTGATACTTATGTGTTGTAAAAGTTTAAAGGACCGCTCATGTGTATGGAATGATATGTTTAAGTTGTATAAGGATAAGAACTCATGGTAAATAATTATCTTTTTGTGGTTGTATATACTTCTACGATTATGGATTTGTGTTGTGGTTGATGTTTAGTTGAGTTGCCTTTGGATTTTGTGAATCTATGAGTGAAGTGGATTATGATTTATGTAACGTACATGTTTATGAATTGTGAATATTGATTTTTGAATAATTCTTAGTATCCTCAAATTGTTAGATTGGATCCTGAATTGAATTGATGATGAATTATAATATTATTGATTTTAGACAGGGTCACACCTCCTGAATGTGATAATTCAGGGGGCGTGACAGTCTTCGAGACTATGTCAGGCGGTGGTACCACTAGTCTGGGCGGTGGTACCGCCCAACACAGGCGGTGGTACCGCTCGAACCCAAGAAACCCGGGATGAGATGTTTTTAGGCTCCAAGTTTGAATCAACTTAAGGCCTATATATACCCCTCTCATTCTTGGTTAATACACATAAGACTTGAGAGTAAAAATAGAAAGAAACGCTGCTGCAATCTTGTATGAACTCCTCTCAAAAGTTCTAAGTGTTAGAATAGTTTGAGAGAGGAGTAAATGAGGGTGTAAGGGTTGTCTCCTAAACCTGTGAAAAAGAGAAGAGGGGTGTAAAAGATGATTGGTCTTCGCCTATTGAAGGAAGACCGATAGTAGATGCCGGTGGCCTCGACGGAAGAGGAATCAGCAAAGTGAATGTAGGTCACAACGACCGAACCACTCTAAAATCTGGTTTGCAATTCGTCTTAAGCAATTTACTTTACTGCAAATCAGTTTACTTGTTTACTGCCTTCAATACATTTACGAATACGCTTTCAAGTTAAGCATTTCTGAGTTCAGCTTTTATCGTATGAAATGTTTTCGGAACCGACGTATTTTACCGATGCACTAATTCACGCCCCCCTCTTAGTGCCGACTCTTTTCCTAACAGAAAGTTCATAAAAAATATCATAAACTATTCTTTCATACTTTATTAGTATAATTAAAAATAAATTTTATAAAATAAATAAATAAATAAATAAATAAACTTCATCAAAATCTTGATTAGATATAAAACAAACAAACAAATAATTACAAGGAGGAACTTTGAGGACATGGTTACTACTCGACGTGAGAAAGGCATCGAAGGAGTGGATGGTATCAGAAGCAAGAAATAATTACAAGTGGAGAACTAGGATTCTACTGAACACCCTCGAAATGTATCGAGTGCTTGTAGAGAGAGACATGATTTACCAACGCCACAAGGTAAGGTAAAAGAAATGGTTTAAAGAAAAATAATGGTGGAGTCTTCTATATTTAGTTTATTGTCTCTTCGTGTAGAACTCCTTTTAAGATTTTATGCAATGGATTTGGGATGTGCTCAGGTTCATAGGTTCATGTTAAGTCTACTAGCACTAAACAAGACTAATCACTTCTTGTGTTCAAGAGCAATAAGTGCATATTCATAGAGAATCTGGTGAGTTTTTCCTTTCATAACAAATAAATTGTTATAAATAAATATAAATAATATTTATATAGAAGCATAAAATTTAAGGAAACATTTTCGTTCAAAATAAAAATGCTTTAGGTATGAAAATAGTTTATACTTCAATTATTTTGTATCTATTTTAAAAAAATAAAAAGTAATTTTACTTTTGTATCATTTTATTTTAAAATAAAGCTTTTGATCAGCCTATAGAACTAACTATTATTTAGACTACGACTTGGTGAAACATAATCTAGTTTTTATTCTCTTATTGACAATTCTTATAGAATCTTGATATTAGTAATCTCATTTTCTTATTAAAAATTATTTACTATTGATATTTTTTTATAAAAATAATAAAAATAATATTCTTATTTTTACAATCTTATTATTCATAATCCCTTATTGAATAACTAGAATTAGGAAAGTTGTTGATGTTAGGATCAAGAGCACTAAGAGAGGGGGTGAATTAGTGCAGCGGACAACTTTCGATGATTAAAACTGCGTTCGTACGTTGACATCCGATTCCGACGTAAAAGTCGTTTCATGCAGATAATAACTTTGAAAGCTTACGAAAACGTATTTGAAGTAAAGTAAGAAAGGCAGTTTGCAGTTAAGATAAATAGCACAATGGAAATGCAAACCAGATTTTAGAGTGGTTCAGTCAAACGTGACCTACATCCACTTTCGGCTTCCTCTACCGACGAGGTCACCGACGTCCACTAGAGGCCTTCCTTCAATAGGTGAAGGTCAATCACCCTTTTATAGTTTCACTCCTTTTGACGGGCTTAGGAGACAACCCTTATAGAATTTCTCTCCTCTCTTGAAAGATCAAAACTTCGAAGAAAAGAGGGAGGAGAACTTCTAACCATTACAACACTTTTGAGCTCTAAAATCACAGAGAAAGAACAAGCTTTCGGTGGTTTAGGTTACCCTTTCATTGCTGAAAGGGTGGGGTATTTATAGGCCCTAAACCAGTCTGAATTCCGAGCTCAAAACTGTCATCTCTCGGAATTCCGGGGTTTGGCGGTTGCACCGCCTGGTAGAGCTCGAAGACTTAGCCTCTAGGCGGTGCAGTGCCATCGCCTGTCAGGGGCAATTGCACCGCTTGGCAGAGCTCGCAGATTAAGCCTCTAGGCGGTGCCACCACTTGACAGGGGCGGTTGCACCGCCCAGTCTCGCTCGGAGACTAAGCCCAGGCGGTGCCACCGCCTGACTGGGGCGGTTACACCACTTGATAGGGGCGGTTACACCACTTGACAAAGCTCAGAGACCGAGCTCAAGCGGTTCCACCACTTGTTAGGGGCGGTTGCACCGCCCAGCCTCACTCGGAGACTAAGCCCTGGGCAGTGCCACCGTTGGCCAAGAAATCTGGGTCCGAATGGGCTGATCCATTCGGCCCAATTTGGGTTTGTCAAGGGCTCAATTGCCCCAAGATTAAGTTAATGGGATCACCTCCTATTTCTAACTTAATCATCGTGCTAACTATGATATTTCTTAAGACATGTACTGCAACTTGCTCTGGTGCGTCAATCGCTTCTTCCGGCGAACTTCCGTCGATCATCCGATGAACCCTCGGTGATGCTCCTGCGGACTTCCGGCAAACTCCTGGACTTGCGACGATCCATTTGGCGAGTTCCAACGAGCTTCTTTTGGCAAGCTCCTGGACTTCTCGGATTTGTTCCCGTAGAACCTCCGACGACCATCCGGACTTCCGTCGAACTCTCGAACTCCCAACGTGATCATAGTCTTGACTCCGGTGCAACTCCTACTGCATGTATTACATCCATCGTAGTTAATCCTGCACATGTAAAACAAAACTTCGATCGAGACAGTTAATCCTAAGTAATTAACCAAGTTGTCCGATATGTCATTGGTCCCTCGATGCTTCGTCCGATTCTTCGGCGCATCGTCCTCTCCTATGGCCTATTGCCCAATCGGCCATTTGACTCCGCAACTCCGATATCCTTGGCCCAATACCTACTCTTCTTGGCCCGATGCCTGAGTCCATGACCCGAAGCCTTTTGTCGATACGTCGACCGATCCACCAGACCGACGTCCAATATGTTGAATCTCGTATTTTGATGATGAAACCACTTGATATGTGTTTATGTTTTAATCTGCATTTTGAGTGACGCAGGATGCTTTGATCAGGATGAGACAATTAAAGCAAGAAAAATCATGTTGTGCTGGAGGAACATGTCAGAAGATTGGACGTCGGGCCGGTGGATCGGTCGATGTATCGACAAAAGGCTTCGGGCCGTGGACTCGGGCAACGGGTCAAGAAGAGGAGGTATTGTGCCAAGGATATCGGAGTTGCAGAGTCAACTAGCCGATTGGGCAATAGGCCGCAATAGAGGACGATGCGCCGAAGAATCGGATGGAGCGTCGAGAGACCAATGACATGCCGGACAACTTGGTTAATTGCTAAGGATTAATTGTCTCGATCGAAGTTTTGTTTTACATGTGCAGGATTAACTACGATAGATGTAAGACATGCAGCAGGAGTTGCACCAGAGTCAAGACTATGATCACCTTGGGAGTTCGAGAGTTCGACAGAATTCTGGACGGTCATCGGAGGTTCTGCGGAAACAAATCCAAGAAGTCCAAGAGCTTGCCAAAAGAAGCTTGTCGAAACTCGCCAAGTGAATCGTCGCAAGTCCAGGAGTTTGCCGGAAGTCCGTAGGAGCATCACTGAGGGTTCATTGGATGATTGACGGAAGTTCGCCGGAAGCTCACTGGAAGAAGCGATTGATGCACTGGAGCAAGTTGCAGTAAAAGTCTTAAGAAATAACATAGTTAGCATGATGATTAAGTTAGAAATGGGAGGTGATCCCATTAACTTAATCTTAGGGAAATTGGGCACTTAACAGACCCAAATTGGGCCGAATGGATCAACCCATTCGGACCCAGATTTCTTGGCCAGCGGTGGCATCGCTTGGGTCGACGGTGGCACTGTTTAGGGCTCAGTCTCCGAGCTAGGCTGGGCGGTGCAACCACCCCCGACAGGCGGTGGAACCGCTTGAGCTCGGTCTCCGAGCTCTGCTAGGCGGTGGCACCGCCTAGGCTCAGTCTCCGAGCGAGACTGGGTGGTGCAACCGCCCTTGTCAAGCGGTGGCACCGCCAGAGCTTGGTCTCCGAGCTCTGTCCGGTGGTTGTACTACCCCAGTCAGTCGGTAGTACCGCCAGGACCCCGGAATTCCAGGAGATGATAGTTTTAAGCTCCAAATTCAAACTAGTTTAGAGCCTATAAATATCCCTCTCATCCCTGGTTAATTCACACAAGCACAGAGAGATTAAAAGATAGAAAACATTGATGTAATCTTTAGAATTTCCCTCCTCTAAATTCTAAGTGTTAGAATTCTGTTTAGAGAGGAGAGTGAGTGCTTATAATGGTTGTCTCCTAAACCCGGTAAAAGGAGAAGAGGGGTGTAAGAAGGAGATTGATCTTCGCCTAGTAAAGGAAGATCGTTAGTGGATGCCGGTGGCCTCGACGGAAGAGGAATCGAAGGAGTGGATGTAGGTCACGATTGACCGAACCACTATAAACTCCCGTCTTCTCTGGTTTGCATTTTATTTCCTGCTATTACCTTACTGCAAACCCCTTCAATAGCTTACTGCCTTCAATACATTTATGTATGCTTTCAAGTTAAGTTTCCGAAATCGGTTTTATGTCGAAAACGATTTTTATCGTACGAGAGATTTGATGAAGTTGACGTTTTTATTCGCTGCACTAATTCACCCCCCGCCCCTCTTATTGCTCTTATCCTAACAATTGGTATCAGAGCCCAGTATTTCTTATTTCGGATTTACACCCAAGAGAAATAGCTCTTCATAGCTTTCAAGAGGGCTTATCGGTTATTCGTCCACCATTGTTTAATAGATTGGACTACACTTATTGGAAAACTCGAATGAGAGTTTTTTTTATTTCTATTAATTTGGATTTATGGAATATTACTGAAAACCATTTTCAACTTCCCTCTAAACCGATGAACAAATGGTCGGATTTGGAGAAGAAGTATTTTTCTTTAAACGCAAAGGCTATGAATGCCTTATTTTGCGCTTTGGACATAAATGAGTTCAATCGGGTTTCTTTGTGCGAAATGGCTTTCGATATATGGCATACTCTTGAAATCACACACGAAGGCACTTCTAGAGTTAAAGATTCAAAAATCAACTTTTTAATGCATGATTTCGAGCTTTTTCGAATGAAGCCGAGCGAAACCATTATTGACATGTACACCCGTTTTACGGATGTCGTCAATGGTTTAAAAGCTTTTGGCAAATGTTTCTCGAATTTTAAACTTATTAGTAAAGTTTTACAATCACTTTCTAAAGCTTGGGAATCAAAAGTAACGGCAATACAAGAAACAAATGATTTAAATATTTTTCCACTTGAAGAACTTATCGGCTCATTAATGACATATGAAATAGTGCACAGTGCACATGATGAACACGATGAGCACTTGAACCACCTTCCAAAGAATAGGAAGGATTTGGAACTCCGGACAAATGAATACCACTTAAGCGATAACTCAAGTGATGAGGACAATGATGAACTTGAACTTCGAACACTAAACCTTAATAAATTTATTAAACAAAAATCTAAAATAAACAACGAACTTGAATAGAGGAAGAGGCCAAAGAAAAAGAACATAAAGTGGGATGAATTGAGCTCCTCCGAAGACGAGGAGAAAATCAAGAAAGGCGAGGTGGCAAACTATGCCTTAACCGCTTTCAATGATGAAGTAATCGAAATCCCTCTAATTTATTTTGAAATTACTTGATGCTTTCATGATGTATTTTCTTTTTTAGTTTAGAATTAATTTTCTTAAAAATTACATTTTAAAAATAAAAATACAGAAATTATGATCATGCTAGTAATTTCAAAAATAATAATATTACATATTTTATGATAAACAAGCAAAATAATTTTGATTGAAAATATGAAATCACGCTGTGGTTAAGAAGTAATAATGTGTCTCATGTTGATTTCCATTGTTATTTCTCGATTTTGATTAAATAAAATCATGTTTGAAGAAATTCATAATGATGTAATATTAAACATTTTGATACTATGATTGACAATTTTATGCATGAGATTTTAAGTTATACATGATGATAAGCCTGTGTTATTTTCATGAGTGTATTTGAAAAACATATGACAAAACCATGTCCGAATGCATGAAAGTGTTAGATTTTATTTTCGGATTCTCCTGATTTTTGTAATTTATTGATCTTGATGGTTTTATGATGAAATTCATTTTTCGATCACAAATGTTGATGCATGTTTTTTTTATTTAACATAAATGAAAAAGCATACTAAATCAATCACTTAAAATGAAATACTTAAAAAAGGGAAAATATATTATCAATGAAATCATGAATCTACTTATGTTATGAATTTTGTGAACCATAAAAATGATTTTGGTGATTTGAATTTGAGATGAGTTTTATCAAAATCATGATCTTGATTTCTTGAAATAACATGAGATTTCTCTTGATGATCATCTCGATTATTTAAAAGGAGATTTGTCGAAATGATTCATGGAATTTTCGATTCATGACTTGATCCTTCATTTGTTTATGAGATGGTTGAAATCTTTGTACATTTGAATTCTTCCCTTCTCCTTTCGATTTTTGAATTTATGCATGTTATATGTTGAAGATTTGAAACCATGTTTTGATATCATGCATACCCAAGAAATGTTGATTTGACAAAATGAATGATGATTTTTCTCTTGAATATAACTTGTGATATTTTTTTTTTATGAATCATCATCTTGATTTCTCGATATTCGATACATGAAATTTCCCCCTTTGTTATCATCAAGTGGTTGTCATCATCAAAAAGGGGGAGATTGTTGAATCTCATATTTTGATGACGAAACCACTTGATATGTGTTTATGTTTTAATCTGCGTTTTGAGTGACGTAGGATGCTTCGATCAGGATGAGATAATTAAAGCAGGAAAAATCATGTTGTGCCAAGGATGCTTTGATCAGGATGACAACAACATGTCATTGCAATATTCGATACATGTTTTTTTTTATGAATCATCATCAAAATACGAGATTCAACAATCTCCCTCTTTGTTGATGACAAAGGGGGAGAAGTATGATGTTATGCATAAGTTTATGCATAAGTTCATGATGACGTGTTGCAAGTATTCATGATGAATATTGTAATAACTTGAATTCAGTTTGAATTCAAGGATCTATCGATATGGCATATTGATAGGGGGAGTTTGTTTAACCTCCGGGAGTTAAGTTTAACTCCGTCATCAAGTGGTTGTCATCATCAAAAAGGGGGAGATTGTTGAATCTCGTATTTTGATGACGAAACCACTTGATATGTGTTTATGTTTTAATCTGTGTTTTGAGTGACGTAGGATGCTTCAATCAGGATGAGATAATTAAAGCAGGAAAAATCATGTTGTGTCGGAGGAACATGTTAGAAGATTGGACGTCGGGCCGATGGATCGGTCGACGTATCGACAGAAGGCTTTGGGCCATGGACTCGGGCATCGGGTCAAGAAGAGCGGGTATTGTGCCATGGATGTCGAAGTTGTAGAGTCAACTGGCCGATTGGGTAATAGGCCACAAGAGAGGATGATGCACCGAAGAATCGGACGGAGCGTCGAGGGACCAATGACATGCCGAACAACTTGGTTAATTGCTAAGGATTAATTATCTCGATTGAAGTTTTGTTTTACATGTGTAGGATTAACTATGATGGATGTAAGACATGCAGTAGGAGTTGCACCCGAGTCAAGACTGATCACGTTGGGAGTTCGAGAGTTCGACGGAAGTCCGGACGGTCGTCGGAGGTTCTGTGGGAACAAATCCGAGAAGTCCAGGAGCTTGCCAAAAGAAGCTCGTCGGAACTCGCCAAGTGGATCGTTGCAAGTCCAGGAGTTTGCCAGAAGTCCGCAGGAGCATCACCGAGGGTTCATCGGATGATCGACGAAAGTTTGTCGGAAGAAGCGATTGACGCACCGGAGCAAGTTGCAGTAAAAGTCATAATAAATATCGTAGTTAGCATGATGATTAAGTTAGAAATAGGAGATGATCCTATTAACTTAATCTTGGGGCAATTGGGCCCTTGACAGACCCAAATTGGGCCTAATGGATCAGCCCATTCGGACATAGATTTATTGGCCAGCGGTGGCACCGCTTGGGTCGACGGTGGCATCGCCCAGGGCTGAGTCTCCGAGCTAGGCTGGGTGATGCAACCGCCCCTGATAGGCGATGAAACCGCCTGAGCTCAGTCTCCGAGCTTTGCCAGGCGGTGGCACCGCCTGGGCTCAGTCTCCGAGCGAGACTGGGCGGTGCAACCGCCCCTGTCAGGCGTAGGCACCGCTAGAGCTCGGTCTCCGAGCTCCGTCAGGCGGTTGTACTGCCAGGACCTCAGAATTCTGGGAGATGATAATTTTGGGCTCCAAATTCAAATTGGTTTGGGGCCTATAAATACCCCTCTCATCCCTGGTTAATTCACAAAAGCATAGAGTGATTAAAAGAGAGAAAACGTTGTTAATCTCTGGAATTTCCCTCCTCTAATTATGTTTAGAGAGAAGAGTGAGTGCTTGTAAGGTTGTCTCCTAAACCCGGTAAAAGGAGAAGAGGGGTGTAAGAAGGAGGTTGATCTTCGCCTAGTAAAGGAAGATCATTAGTGGATGCCGATGGCCTCGACGGAAGAGGAATCGGAGGAGTGGATGTAGGTCACGATTGACCGAACCGCTATAAACTCTCGTCTTCTCTGGTTTGCATTTTATTTCCTGCTATTACCTTACTACAAACCCCTTCAATAGCTTACTGCCTTCAATACATTTATGTATGCTTTCAAGTTAAGTTTTCGAAATTGATTTTATGTCGGAAACGGTTTTTATCATACGAGAGATTTGACGAAGTTGATGTTTTTTTTCGCTGCACTAATTCACCCCCCCCCCCCCCCCCCCTCTTAGTGTTCTAGATCCTAACACAATCTTCTGACATGTTCCTCCGGCACTAATGATTTTTCCTGCTTTAATTGTCTCATCCTGATCGAAGCATCCTGCGTCACTCAAAACGCATATTAAAACATAAACACATATTAAGTGGTTTCATCATCAAAATACGAGATTCAACAATCTCCCCCTTTTTGATGATGACAACCACTTGATGACGGAGTTAAATTTAACTCCCGGAGTTTAAACAAACTCCCCCTATCAATATGCCATATTGATAGAACCTTGAATTCAAACTGAATTCAAGTCAATGCAATATTCATCATGAATACTTGCAACATGTCATTATGAACTTATGCATAAACTTATGCATAACATCATACTTCTCCCCCTTTGTCATCAACAAAAAGGAGAAGTTCCAACTCTAATGTGTTTGTGATATTAATTCAACTTATTGCATAAAAAACATAATATCAGGTTTTATCATCATGCAATCTAGCAATTAAAGATATGCAAGTTTAGCATATTTGCTTTTCATGAGATAGCAACTGTTTGCTTCTCTTTAGACTACAAGCTAGCAATTTTTACGATATGCAAGTTTTATTAAATACAAGCTAGCAAAGATTTTGAAAGCTAATGCAAGATAGCTTTCTTGTGTAAGCTCATGATTCTTGCTTCCTTTGCAATGTTTGAGCTCGTAATTTTGCTTTCATTGCAAAGTGCAAGTTTAGCATGTTTAGCATCTTGAGATAGGCAAGATAGAATATTTTTACATTTTCTTGAGATTTCAAGCTAGCAATTATCGGTGATGTTCAAGATAGCAATTTCTTCTCTTTTGAGAAGTGGAATTTTTGCTTTCGTCTTGAATTGTGCAAGCTAGCTAGTTTGCCTCTTTTTATGATGTCCACGCGAGAAATTCTTGCTCCCCCTTTGTCATTGTCAAAAAGAAGAGAAGACCCTTATATCAATTTTTAGATTATGACAAAGGTGAGTAATCATTCTTATTTCAAAATTCCATAATTGAGATAAACCTTGGATTCAAATTAAGGTAATTTACATCATAATAAAAGTCATAAGTATTGCATGCATCATTTTAGCAACAAACCATAGCATTTCATCACATGGCAAGATATCAGCAAGTAAAATTACGATGCAAGTTCTTGATATCTTAACATAATTCAAATTCAAATATGACACTAATAGTATCAATTCATATATTTCTCCCTCTTTGTTATCAACAAAAAGGAGAACGATATAAATAAATTTTAAACGTAAGTGCAATAATGATTCATGCCACAACTAGGTTTATGTCATTTTTCAACAATGAGTGATAGGATATCAATTATACAAACATCTCAAGAAAAACATGACATGGAGATAGCTTTCATTACTTCTTCATCTTTATTTGTTATTATCTTTTTGCATGGAGGAAAGGCACTTGTGAGCTTACTCGAATGAAGTTAAAATTGATAAGATATTAAAGGACACTTCATTTTTACAAGGATTAAGATATGTGTATGAATCAAATCCTTGCACGTAAAACTATTTCTCTAAAGATATAAGAAGGAATCATCAAATCCATTTCTCGAAAGATATTTTTCACATGATAAGTCTATGAGAGATGCATTTGCTAGTTGATTCCATATTTCAAAAATCAATGATATGAATCAAACTCGATATGACATTTGTTTATTAAGTTTGGAAGAGAATAATGTATCGAGAAAATCCGATTCTTAGGATCAAGAAGATCCGAAAATGAAATTGAACACTTTCATGCATTCGGACAAGATTTTGCTATAGATTTTCAAGTTCTATTATGAAGATAAAACATGCTCATGATCATGAAAATTTTTGTATCCAAAACACATAATTTCCAACATGTTATTAAGGCATGTAATAGTGTAAAGTTCTCATCATAGCAATTAAGTGAATGAATTAAGAACATCCGAAAAATGATTTTAATAAGTTCATGCATTGGGGCACATTTTTGCCATAGTTTTTCAAATATACTCATGAAAATAACACATTCTTATCATCATGTATAACTTAAAATCTCATGCATAAAATCGTCAAATCATGGTATTTTAATATTTTCATTACAACTTTATGCATTACTTCAAATCAAATATGATTTCATTAAAAATCGAGAAATAACAATGGAAATCAACATGATAAACATTATTACTTCTTAACCATGATTTTATATTTTCAATCAAAATCATTTTGTTTGTTTATCATAAAATATGTAATATTATCATTTTTAAAATTACTAGCATAATCATAATTTTTATATTTTTATTTTTAAACATGTAATTTTTAATAAAATTAATTCTAAACTAAAAAAGAAAATACATCATGAAAGCATCTAGTAATTTCAAAATAAATTAGGGGGATTTCGATTACCTCATTATTGAAAGCGGTTAAGGCGTAGTTTGCCACCTCGCCTTTCTTGATTTTCTCCTTGTCTTCAAAGGAGCTCGATTCATCCCACTTTGTGTTTTTCTTCTTTGGCCTCTTCCTCCGTTCAAGTTCATTATTTATTTTAGATTTTTTTTTTAATAAACTTATTAAGATTTAGTGTTCGAAGTTCAAGTTCATCATTGTCCTGATCACTTGAGTCATCGCTCAAGTGGTATTCATTTGTCCGGAGTTCCAAATCCTTCTTGTTCTTTGGAAGGTTGTTTTGTTCATCATGTGCATTGCGCACCATTTCATATGTCATCAATGAGCCAATTGTTAGGATCGAGAGCACTAAGAGGGGGGGGGTGAATTAGTGCAGCGGAAATCTTTTTGCGATTAAAAACAAAAGCTACGTTCGTTCGATAAAAATCAGTTTTGAAGCAAAAGCCGACTCTAAGATAACTTATGATTAAGTGCAGTTTACGTAGTTTACGTAGTTTACGTCTAAACACATTTTACGTTTAAATGCAGTTTGCGTCTAAACGCAGTTTTACGTCTAAACGCAGATTTACGTCTAAACGCAGATTTACGTCTAAACGCAGATTTACGTCCAAACTCAGTTTACGTCTAAAACGCAGTTTTACGTCTAAATGCAGATTTACGTCTAAACGCAGATTTACGTCTAAACGTAGATTTACGTCTAAACTCAGATTTACGTCTAAACTCAGTTTACGTCTAAAACGTCTAAACACAGTTTGGACAGTTTTACGTCTAAACGCAATTTTACGTCTAGACGCAGTTTCAAGGGGATCTAAACTTAGAAACTCGTTCATAAAAGCGCAGAAGACAGTTTTGCAGAATCGAGGCGTAAACGTAAACTGCAATGTAAATATCGCACGAAAACACTGGTTTACGTCTGAAAACAGATTTGGAAGGATCAGCACTTAGAAACTTGTTCGTGAAGACGCAGAAGATAGTTTTGCAGAATCAAAACGTAAACGTAAACTGTAATGTACGAAAACACCGATTTACGTCTGAATGCAGATTCTGAAAGAACAGCACTTAGAACTTGTTCGTAAAAGCGCAGAAAGCAGTAGTTATGAAGGAGGTTTACAGTAATGATAAAGTGCTCAAAATAAACGCAAACCAGAGATTTAGAGTGCTTCGGTCAGTCTTGACCTACTCCACTTTTGGCTTCCTCCACCGACGAGGTCACCGACGTCAACTAGAGGCCTTCCTTCAATAGGCGAAGGCCAACTGCCCTTTTACAGTTTCTCTCCTTTTGACAGGCTCAGGAGACAACCTTTACAGACCTTTCTCTCCTCACTTTACAACTCAAGAACTTGAAGAACAGAAGGAGGAGACTTAAAGGCTTTACAACACTTTTGAGCTCTTAGAATCACAGAAAAGATCAAGATTTCGGTGTAGGTCTGTATCTTTTCAGTGCTGAATGGGTGGGGTATTTATAGGCCCCAACCCAATTCAAATTTCGAGCTCAAAACGATCAAATCCCGGAATTCCGGGATCAGGCGGTTGCACCTCTTGACTGGAGAGGTTGCACCGCCTGGCAGAGCTCGAAGACCGAGCTCAGGCGGTGCCACCTCTCTGTCAGGGAGGTTGCACCGCCCAGTCTTGCTCGAAGACTGAGCTCAGGCGGTGCCACCTCTCTGTCAGGGAGGTTGCACCGCCCAGTCTTGCTCGAAGACTAAGCTCAGGCGGTGCCACCTCCCGGCTGGAGAGGTTGCACCGCCTAGTCTCATTGGGAGGCTTAGCCCAGGCGGTGCCACCTCCTGGCCTAGGCGGTTGCACCTCCTGGTGCAATCAGGGTCCGAATGGTTAGTTCCATTCGGCCCAATTTCAGTCTTTCAGGGGCCCAATTGCCCCAAGATTAAGCCAAAGGGATCACCTCCCATTTTCCAACTTAATCAACGTGCTAACTACAATTAAATCTAAGACAATTTCTGCAGCTTTGCTTCGGTGCGTCAATCGCTTCTTCCGGCGAGTTTCCGGCGAACTTCCGTCGATCATCCGATGAACCCTCGGTGATGCTCCTGCGGACTTCCGGCAAACTCCTGGACTTTGCGACGATCCACTTGGCAAGTTCCGACGAGCTTCGCTTGGCAAGCTTCTGGACTTCTCGGATCTGTTCTCGCAGAACCTCCGACGACCGTCCGAACTTCCGTCGAACTCTCGAACTTCCAATGTGATCATGAACTTGACTCCGGCGCAACTCCTACTGCTTGTCTAACTTTCATCGTAGATAATCCTGCACACTTATCTCAACACATAGATTAGACAATAAATGACAATTGACTTCATCATCAAAATCCGAGATTCAACACCAATAAGTTCTTCAAGTGAAAAAATATTTAAATCATTTGTTTCTTGTATTGCCATTACTTTTGATTCCCAAACTTTAGAGAGTGATCGCAAAACATTACTAACAAGTTCAAAATTCGAGAAACATTTGCCAAGAGCTTTTAAACCATTGACAACATTCGTGAAACGGGTGTACATGTCAATAATGGTTTCGCTCGGCTTCATTCGAAAAAGCTCAAAATCATGTATTAAAAAATTTACTTTAGAATCTTTTATACTACTTGTGCCTTCGTGTGTGATTTCAAGAGTGCACCAAATATCGAAAGTCGTTTGGCACAAAGAAATCCGATTGAACTCATTTTTGTCCAAAGCGCAAAATAAGGCATTCATAGCCTTTGCGTTTAAAGAAAAATACTTCTTCTCCAAATCCGACCATTCGTTCATCGGTTTAGAGGGAAGTTTAAAACCGTTTTCAACAATATTCCATAAATCCAAATTCATAGAAATCAAGAAAACTCTCATTCGAGTTTTCCAATAAGTGTAGTCCAATCCGTTAAACAACGGTGGACGAACAACCGATAAGCCCTCTTGAAAGCCATGAAGAGCCATTTCTCTCGGGTGTAAATCCAGAATGAGAAATACCGGTCTCTGATACCAATTGTTAGGCTCAAGAGCACTAATGGGGGGGGGGGGGGGGTGGGGGGTGAATTAGTGCAGCGGAAAACTTTCGACGATTAAAACTGCATTCGTACGTTGAAATCCGATTCCGACGTAAAAGTCGTTTTGTGCAGATAATAACTTTGAAAGCTTATGGAAACGTATTTGAAGTAAAGTAAGGAAGGCAGTTTCCAGTTAAGATAAATAGCACAAAGGAAATGCAAACCAGATTTTAGAGTGGTTCGGTCAAATGTGACCTACATCCACTTTCAGCTTCCTCCTCCGACGAGGTCACCGACGTCTACTAGAGGCCTTCCTTCAATAGGCGAAGACCAACCACCCTTTTATAGTTTCACTCCTTTTGACGGGCTTAGGAGACAACCCTTACAGAATTTCTCTCCTCTCATGAAAGAACAAAATTTTGAAGAAAAGAGGGAGGATAACTTCTAGACTTTACAACACTTTTGAGCTCTAAAATCATAGAGAAAGATCAAGCTTTCGGTGGTTTGAGTTGCCCTTTCATTGCTGAAAGGGTGGGGTATTTATAGGCCCCAAACCAGTTTGAATTCCGAGCTTAAAACTGTCATCTCTCGGAATTCCGGGGTCTGGTGGTTGCACCGCTTGGCAGAGCTCGGAGATTTAGCCTCTAGGCGGTGCCACCGCCTGTCAGGGGAGGTTGCACCGCTTGGCAGAGCTCGGAGACTGAGCCTCTAAGTGGTGCCACCACCTGACAGGGGCGGTTCCACCGCCCAGTCTCGCTCGGAGACTAAGCCCAGGTGGTGCCACCGCCTGACTAAGGCGGTTGCACCGCTTGGCAAAGCTCGGAGACCGAGCTCAAGCGGTTCCACTACCTATCAGGGGCGGTTGCACCGCCCAGCCTAGCTCGGAGACTGAGCCTTGAGAGGTGCCACCGTCGACCCAAGCAGTGCCACTGTTGGCCAAGAAATCTGGGTCCGAATGGGCTAATCCATTCGGCCCAATTTGGGTCTGTCAAGGGCCCAATTGCCCCAAGATTAAGTTAATAGGATTACCTCCCATTTCTAACTTAATCATCATGCTAACTACGATATTTCTTAGGACATGTACTGCAACTTGCTCCGGTGCGTCAATCGCTTCTTCCGGCGAACTTCCGTCGATCATCCGATGAACCCTCGGAGATGCTCCTACGGACTTTGGCAAACTCCTAGACTTGTGATGATCCACTTAGTAAGTTCCGACGAGCTTCTTTTGGCAAGCTCTTGGACTTCTCAGATTTATTCCCGCAGAACCTCCGACGACCGTTCGGACTTCTATCGAACTCTCGAAATCCCAACGTGATCATAGTCTTGACTCCGGTGCAACTCCTGCTGCATGTCTTACATCCATCGTAGTTAATCCTACATATGTAAAACAAAACTTCGATCGAGACAATTAATCCTAAGCAATTAACCAAGTTGTCCAGTATGTCATTGGTCCCTTGATGCTTCGTCCGATTCTTCGGCGCATCATCCTCTCCTGCGGCCTATTGCCCAATCGGCCAGTTGACTCCGCAACTCTGATATCCTTGGCGCAATACCCGCTCTTCTTGGCCCGATGCCCAAGTCCATGACCCGAAGCCTTCTGTCGATACGTCGACCGATCCACCAACCCGACGTCCAATCTTCTGACATGTTCCTCCAGCACAACATGATTTTTCTTGCTTTAATTGTCTCATCCTGATTGAAGCATTCTGCGTCACTCAAAACGCAAACTAAAACATAAACACATATCAAGTGGTTTCATTTTCAAAATACAAGATTCAACAGTTGACAAGTCTCATAGTGCTCAACTTATCAAAAACTTGCAAACTTACTCCCTGAGGCTAATAAAAACAAGCATGGGGCCTAAATTGAAAGTTTGATTTGTGAATGGTAGAACATTATAAAACATATATTACTACTTACAATTTTTTTACTATTTATAATATTATTTATTTTTTAACACTTTTAAATTATTCTTTTTGTAAATGAACATAAATATCGTCTTCTTATTTCTCCTTCCCTTTTTTTTCCTTAGAGAATAACATGGAAGGGCGACGAGTAGAGTTAAACGACATTGAGCAACATCGATGACGATAAAATAAAGAGTTGTGAGGGGAAAAAAGAGATAAAATCAATAATACTAAGATTATAAATAGTAAAATGATATTTTATTACTTTTAAAGGGATTATCAATAATAAAATGGTTGTCAATAGTAAAAAGACAACTGTGAATAGAAAAATTATATAAAACTTAGCTCATTGAGTCTAGCAAACTAACTCATTAAAAAGCTTGTTTACAGACTCAAGAATAAGCTCCTGTAAAAGGTTTTGAATTGGTTTCTACAAAATAATAACAATATTATTAAACAAATAAAGCCTGGCTTATTTCATATATGAGCTTTGGACTTGACTTGTTTGACAATATAAATAGATTGAAAACTGGCTCTCATTTATAATTAGATTTTAATATAATTTTTATTGAAATAATAACTAATTTTTTAAACAATATAAACTTGGCTCATTTCAGCGGAGCTTGAGTGTGCAAAATTACAATGAGCTAAGATTAACAAGAGTTTCGAGCCATTGGACTCTTTCAGTTCAAGTTGAGCCAAGTTTAAGCAATGCAAAGTTTGAGTCAATTGCAACGCTAAGAATAACTTCAACAACTGAGCTTACTGGAAGAGTTCTTTAAGGAAATATATACTACATGGTACTGAAGAGAGTGGGAAGGTGCAATGATACTTGCTACCTGATAGGGTGTATTTTGGCCCTATGTGAACTACCGACAAACGCTAGTATGCCTCCAAAACCATGGGGTGTCCAAAACCATGGGGTGCATGCCACGTCAAGCTCCAACAGTGCAACTGTGTGGCCTGACCACCCCAAGAGTTGGGGGCGGTGTCGTCTGCTGTTAGGGCAGTATCGTCTGACGTCGCTCAAGCACCCCCGAAGACGCCACCTCATCAGAGAGGTTGTTCCGCCCCCAGAGTCAACGACCATGCTGGACCAGGGCCCGACCAATTCCCGTATGCATGTATAAATAACCCCGACCTGATCCAGGAAAAAAGGGGGGGAGGGAGAAAAATCAATTGATCACTCCACTAACTTACTTGTCGGAGGGGCCTCGTCGGGTGATCCCGACGAGGGCAATTTTTACAGGAAAACACGGCCATCTCACGAAGACGAGCTGCCAACCACCTCAAAGAAGGAGAGACGCAGCACAGCATACATAGCACCCGGATCAGCACACCAAGGAATGCTGATCAGCACCCCGTCGTGAGGGCTCGGTTGCCCTCGACATCTAGCTCAGCCAGTAGAAGACTCCCAACATTGACCTGTGGACCAGGCCGTGCTGACTTATCAGCCACGGCACATTTGTTCACTAACATTTTGGCGCTAGAAGGAGGGCAATGTCATAGGAGCATCTGACAGGAATTCTCACCGAGGGAGAACCACCGACCGGCCTCTCTTCCGTCGAACCCAAAAGTAACGACTGACTCATCAACAGCATCTAGACTCGTCGGGTCAACCAGCTTCGGGGCATCTCCGTATTGAAGCTCTTGCCCGAGCCTCTCCAAATCGGTTCTCGACCTGTGGTTCTCTAACCCAGCTCTTGCCCGAGCCTCTCCAGATCGGTTCCCGACCTGCGCCTTGCCGGCCCAGCTCCTACCCAAGCCTCTCTAGATCGGTTCTCGACCTACGCTCGCCGGCCCAACTCCTGCCCGAGCCTCCCCAGATCGGTTCTCGACCTACGCCTCACCGACCCAGCTCCTACCCGAGCCTCTCCAGATCAGTTCCCGACCTACGGCTCGCCAGCCCAGCTCCTGCTCGAGCCTCTCCAGATCAGTTCCCAACCTATGCCTCGCCGGCCTAGCTCCTGCCCAAGCCTCTCCAGATCGGTTCTCGAACTAAGGCACATCAGCCCAGCTCTTGCCCGAGCCTCTCTAGATCGGTTCACGACCTACGGCTCACCGGCCTAGCTCTTGCTCGAGCCTCTCTAGATCGCTCCCGACTGGCGACTCGTGAGTGCTCCAAGCTCAATTCTTGCCCGAGCCTCTCCAGATCGCTCCCGACTGGTGACCTATGAGTGCCCCAAGCTCGATTCTTGCCCGGGTCGCTCCAAATCGCTCCCGACGGGCGACCCATCAGCACTCAATTTGGAACTGAGCTCACAAAATTGGTCCCCAGATTCTATTCAGAGCTGAGCTCACAACTCGGTCCCCAGATTCAATTTGGAGCCGAGCTCACACCTCGGTCCCTATATTCTATTCAGAGCCGAGTTCACAACTCGGTCCCCAGATTCAATTCGAAGCTGAGCACACAACTCGATCCCCAGATTCTATTCGGAGCCAAGCTCACAACTCGGTCCCTAGATTCAATTCGGAGCCGAGCTTACACCTCGGTCCCCAGATTCTATTCGGAGCCGAGCTCACAACTCGGTCCCCAAATTCAATTTGGAGCCGAGCACACACCTCAGTACCCAGATTCTATTCGGAGCCGAGCTTATCACTTGGTCCCTAGATTCAATTTGGAGCCAAGCTCACAACTCGATCCCCAGATTCTATTCGAAGCCGAGCTCACAACTCGTTCCCTAGATTCAATTCGAAGCCGAGCTTACACCACGGTCCCTAGATTCTATTCGGAGCCGAGCTTATAACTCGCTCCCCAAGTCCAATTCGAAGTCGAGCTCACAACTCGGTCCCCAAGTCCAATATGGAGCCGAGCTCACAACTCGGTCCCCAGATTCTATTCGGAGCCAAGCTCACAACTCGGTCCCCAGATTCAATTCAGAGCCGAGCTCACACCTCGGTCCCCAGATTCTATTCGGAGCCGAGCTCACAACTCGGTCCCCAGATTCAATTCGGAGTCGAGCTCACACCTCGGTCCCCAGATTCTATTCGGAGCCGAGCTCATAACTCGGTCCCCAGATTCAATTCGGAGTCGAGCTCACATCTCAGTCCCCAAATTCTATTCGGAGCCGAGCTCACAACTCGGTCCCCAGATTCTATTTGGAGCCGAGCTCACAACTTGGTCCCCAGATTCAATTCGGAGCCGAGCTTACGACTCAGTCCCTAGATTCTATTCAGAGCCGAGCTCACAACTCGGTCCCCAGATTCTATTCGGAGCCGAACTCACACCTCGGTCCCCAGATTCTATTCGGAGCCGAACTCACAACTCGGTCCCTAGGTTCATTTCGGAGCCGAGCTCACAACTTAGTCCCCAGGACCAATACAGAGCCAAGCTCACAACTCGATCCCCAAATTCAATTCGTAGCCAAGCTCACAAATCGGTCCCAAGATTCTATTTGGAGCCAAGCTCACAACTCGGTCCCCAAATTCAATTCGAAGTCAAGCTCACACCTCGGTCCCCAGATTTTATTCGGAGCTGAACTCACAACTCAATTCCCAGATTCAATTCGGAGCCGAGCTCACACCTCGGTCCCCAGATTCTATTCAGATCCGAGCTCATAACTCGGTCCCCAGATTCAATTTGGAGCCGAGCTCACATCTCGGTCCCCAATTTCTATTCGAAGCTGAGCTCACAACTCGGTCCCCAGATTCTATTCGGAGCCGAGCTCACAACTTGGTCCCCAGATTCAATTTGGAGCCAAGCTCACGACTCGGTCCCCAGATTTATTTGGAGTCGAGCTCCCAACTCGATCCCCAGATTCAATTCGGAGCTGAGCTCACACCTCGATCTCCAGATTCAATCTGGAGTTGAGCTCACAACTTGGTCCCCAGATTCAATTCGGAGCCGACTTCACACCTTAGTCTCCAGATTCTATTCATAACCGAACTCAAAACTCGGTCCCCAGATTCTATTCGGAGCCAAGCTCACAACTCGGTCCCCAGATTCAATTCAGAGCTGAGCTCACACCTCGGTCCCCAGATTCTATTTGGAGCCGAGCTCACAACTCGGTCCCCAGGTCCAATACGGAGCTGAGCTCACAACTTGGTCCCCAGATTCTATTTGGAGCCGAGCTCACAACTCGGTCCCCAGATTCAATTCGAAGTCGAGCTCACACCTCGGTCCCCAGATTCAATTCAGAGCTGAGCTGGCAACTCGGTCCCCAGATTCAATTCGGAGCCGAGTTCATAAACTCGGTCCCCTAACTCAATTCGGAGCTAAGCTCACAAACTTGGTCCCCTGAATCAATTCGGAACCGAGCTCACAAACTCGGCCCCCAGACTCGAATCGGAACCGAACTTATTCGGTCCATAGGTCTGATTTAGAGCAAAATATACCCACTCGGCCCCTAGATCTAGCTCCCGTCCGAGTCACACCTTAGCCCGATCCAATGCTAGAGCCACGCCTCGCGGCCAATCAAATGCCCGAGTCATATCTCGGCCCGATCCAATGCCCGAGCCATGCCTCGCGGCCAATCTAATGCCCGAGTCACATCTCGGCCCTATCTAACGCCCGAGCCACGCCTCACAGCCAAACTAATGCTTGATTCACATCTTGGCCCGATCCAACGCCCGCGCCATGCCTCGCGGCCAATCTAATGCCCGAATCACATCTCGGCCCGATCCAACGCCCGCGTCATGCCTCGCGGCCAATCTAAATGCCTGAGTTACATCTCAACCCGATCCAATGCCTGAGGCATGCCTCGCGGTCAATCTAAATGCCCGAGTCACATCTCGGCCCAATCCAACGCCCGAGCCATGCCTCGCGGCTAATCTAATGCCCGAGTCACATCTCGGCTCGATCCAATGCTCGGGCCACACCTCACGGTCAATCAAATGTCCGAGTCACATCTTGGCCCGATCTAATGCCCGTGCCATGCCTCGCGACCAATCTAAATGCCCGAGTCACATCTCGGCCCGATCCAATGGCCGAGCCATGCCCCGCGGCCAATCTAATGCCCGAGTCACATCTCGGCCCGATTCAATGCCCGAGCCATGCCTCGCGGCCAATCAAATGCCCGAGTCACATCTCGACCTGATCCAACGCCCGCGCCACGCCTCGCGGCCAATCTAATTCCCGAGTCAAATCTCGCTCCGATCCAACGTCCGCGCCATGCCTCGCGCCCAATCTAAATTCCTGAGTCACATCTTGGCCCGATCCAATGCCCGAGCCATGCCTCAAGGCCAATCTAATGCCCGAGTCACATCTCAGTCCGATCCAATACCCGAGCCACGCCTCGCAGCCAATCAAATGCCCGAGTCACATCTCGGCCCGATCTAACGCCCGAGCCACGCCTCATGGTCAATCTAATGCCCGAGTCACATCTCGACCCGATCCAAAGCCCGCGCCCTGCCTCGCGGCCAATCTAATGCCCGAGTCACATCTCGGCCCGATCCAATGTCAACGCCACACCTCATGGCCAATCTAAATGCCCAAGTCACATCTCGGCCCGATCCAATGCCCGAGCCATGCCTCGCGGCCAATCTTATTCCCGAGTCACATCTCGGCCCAATCCAATGCCCGAGTCACGCCTCGCGGTCAATCAAATGCCCGAGTCACATCTCGTCCCGATCTAATGCCCGAACCACGCCTCGCGGCCAATCTAATGCCCGAGTTACATCTCGGCCCGATCTATCGCCCACGCCATGCCACGCAACCAATCTAATGCTCGAGTCACATCTCGACCCAATCCAATTCCCGAGCCACGCCTGGTGGCCAATCTAATGCCCTAGTCAAATCTCGGCCTGATCCAATGCCCGAGCCATGCCTCACGGTCAATCAAATGCCCGAGTCACATCTCGGCCTGATCTAATGCCCGCGCCACGCCTCGCGGCCAATCTAAATGCCCGAGTCACATCTCAGCCTGATCCAACGCCCAAGCCATGCCTCGTGGCCAATCTAATGCCCGAGTCACATCTCGGCTCGATCCAATGCCCGAGCCATGCCTCGTGGCCAATCAAATGCTTGAGTCACATCTCGGCCCGATTCAATGCCCGCACTACGCCTCACGGCCAATCTAATGCCCAAGTCAAATCTCGCTCCGATCCAACGTCTGCGCCATGCCTCGCGCCCAATCTAAATTCCTGACTCACATCTCGGCCCGATCCAATGCCCGAGCCATGCCTCGCGGCTAATCTAATGCCCGAGTCACATCTCGGTCCAATCCAATGCTCGAGCCATGCCTCGCGGCCAATCAAATGCCTGAGTCACATCTCGGCCCAATTTAACGCCCGAGCCACACCTCACGGCCAATCTAATGCATGAGTCATATCTCGGCCTGATCCAAAGCCCACGCCATGCCTCGCGGCCAATCTAATGCTCGAGTCACATCTTGGCCCGATCCAACGTCCGCGCCACACCTCGTGGCCAATCTAAATGCCCGAGTCACATCTTGGCCCGATCCAATGCCCGAGCCATGCCTCGCGGCCAATCTAATGCCCGAGTCATATCTCGGCCCCATCCAATGCCCAAGCCATGCCTCACGGTCAATCAAATGCCTGAGTCACATCTCGGCCATATCTAACGCCCGAGCCACGCCTTGCGGCAAATCTAATGCCCGAGTCACATCTCGGCCCGATCCAACACCCGCACCATGCCACGCGGCCAATCTAATGCCCGAGTCACATCTCGACCCGATCTAATGCCCGCGTCATACCTCGCGGCGAATCTAAATGCCCGATTTACATCTCGGCCCGATCCAACTCTCGAGCCATGCCTTGCAGTCAATCTAAATGCCCGAGTCACATCTCGGCCCAATCCAATGCCCGAGTCACGCCTCGCGGCCAATCTAATGACCTAGTCACATCTTGGCCCAATCCAATGCCCAAGTCACGCCTCACGGTCAATCAAATGCCCGAGTCACATCTCGGCCCGATCGAATGCCCGCACCACGCCTGGCGGCCAATCTAAATGCCCGAGTCACATCTCGACCCGATCCAACACCCGAGCCATGTCTCGCCGCCAATCTAATGCTCGAGTCACATCTCGGCCCGATCTAATGCCCGAGTCACATCTCAGCCCGATCCAATGCCCGCGCCATGCCTGACGGCCAATCTAATGCCCGAGTCACATCTCGGCTCGATCCAACACCCGAGCCATGCCTCACGGCCAATCTAATGCCCGAGTCACATCTCGGCTTGATCGAACGCCCGAGTCGCACCTCGGCTCAATCGAATGCCCGAGCCGCATCTCGGCCAAATCCAAACACCTGTGCGCATCTCGGCCAATCCAATGCTTAAGCCACACCCTAGTTGCATCTCGACAACCGTAACTCTAGGCCATGCCAAACCCGTTATCCGACCTACAACACATCAGTTTCGTCCCGACAAGCCCCTTCTGTTCGATCGGCAGAGTCAATCCTACCCGAAGCATGGGGCACCGCTCCTCTAAAACACCCCCGATGAGTCAATCTAGTCTCACTATGCAGGTCTCGCCTCACCGGTTTTGACGTTTCGGTTTCTCCTCGACAGGCCCCTACCGTTCGATCGGCAGATTCAATCTTGCCCGTAACACGGGGCACCGCCCCTCTAAAACATTCCTCGACGAGTCAATCCAGCCTCGCCGCGCAGGTCTTGCCTCACCGGTTTTGATGCTTTGGTTTCGCCTTGATCCGCCTCTATCGTTTGACCAGCAGGGTTAGTCCTGCTCGGATCACTGGGCACCATCCCCCTAAATTACCCCCGACAAATCAATTCATTCCTCCCAACAAAAGCCCAACACTATCATATCCCTCAAACCCATGGTGTATTTTGGCCCTATGTGAACCACCGACAAACACTTCAGACCGACGCAACACTGTACGCCTCCAGAACCGCTGGGTGCATGCCACGTCAAGCTCCAACGGTATGACTGTGCGGCCTAACCACCCCAAGAGCTTGGGGTGGTTCTGTCTGCTATTAGGGCAGTGCCGTCTAACGCCACTCAAGCACCCCCGAAGATGCCACCTCGTTAGAGAGGTTGTTTTGCCCCCAGAGTCAACGGCCATGCCGTACCAAGGTCCAACCAATTCTCGCACATAGGTAGAAATACCCTCGACCTGATCCAGGCAAAAAGGAAGAGGAAGAAAAATCAATTGATCACTCCACTGACTTGCTCGTCGGAGGGGCCTCGTCGGGTGATCCCGACGAGGGCCATTTTTGCAGAAAAACACGGCCATCTCATGAAGACGAGCTGCCAACCACCTCGGAGAAGGAGAGACGCAGCACGACATACATAGCGCCCGGATCAACACACCAAGGAACGCTGATCAGCACCCCGTCGTGAGGGCCCGGTCGCCCTCGGCATCCAACTCAATCGATAGAAAACTCCCGACATTGACCCATGAATCAGGCCGTGTTGACTCATCAGCCACGACACATTTGTTCACTAACACTACCGTGTTAGGCTCATACTTTTAACAGGGGTCAATCCTTCAACCATGACCGCAACTAGGCTCATACTTTTATAGGGTTAGAGCTATGTTTGACCAATTTATGGCTTAGCTACTAGTTGGACTATAACTTGAAGCAAATTGAACTAACATTACCATGTTTCATTAGGACAATCATTATTCTGCTTGAACTCCCGTGTCAAGTAATTTAACTCTCAAATCAACATAGAGTGTGATTTGTGGTTTTAATAATGAGGTGACGTGGTACAAATTAGTCTAGTCTTAAGAAAATATAATGTAGTATTCATTTATCTATTGGTTGGTACGTCTTAGGAGATTAATCACCATGGCTAGACTCATCATCAAATGGGAGATAATTACAAAGTCTTTCTTTTTTTTTTCCTTTTCCTGTTCAATCTACTGAGAGGATTTAACATAGACATTTTGAATGCCCTTTTTTAAGTTTTGGGTTCAATTCTAATGAAATGTAATATTCTAATGAGCTCTCATGATTAATTCAACACTGTTGTAGAGCAATATTTCATGTTTCTCATCAAGAAGCTGTCTCTCACTAACTTAAGGGCCAGAATGGATTCATAGATTCAAATCAAATATACATATATTATTAGACATTGTGTTATCCTTTTTATGTATCAGGTAATATATATCACATATCGAGGATGGTCTAATGAGTTGTCATGGTTAATTCAGCACTGTTGTAAAGCAAAATTTCATGTATCTCATCCAGAAGCTGTCTCTCACTCACTTATGGGCAGAATGAATTCATAAATTCGAATCAAATATAGAGATATTAATTGACATTATTATATCCCTCGTTATGTCTAAAGTATGCATGAAATTTTAGAGTACTAATATTAAGACAAAAGGCAATGTTGACAACTAAGCCATTGCTGAAAATTAGAATATTGCCCCAACATTTATTAAGCCAATATTTTATAAATTTATTTATATTTTATTTTTTTCAAACCATTTGTTACTTTTTATTTTATAATTTTAATTGAGATATTAATTACATCAAATTATTTTGTATTTTATTTGATTAATTAAATATTTTAATTTTATCATCTAGCTAAGATTTATATAATTACAAATCAATCTTGAGAGTTCGATTTATCAAGATGGATTGATTGTCAAGCTTTACAAGTCTTTAGTCCAATCATGACTAAAGCTACATTCTCTCAATTAACTCTCTTTTATGACATCGTATGAATATTTATTTAAATATTATCAACATCAACAAGCCTTGAAAAAAAAATTCATTACATTCAACACTAATTTATCTACCCTATAGATGTCAATCTAAATATTCATTTATTTGTTGTTTTTTTTTTTTTGGAGAATTCACTTGGGTTCATTATCTGGGATGTACTTTTCTTTTTATAACTAATACATAGTTCCTCTTAAAAAAATATATATATATACAATCAACAATTAATTCAGGATGACACATACCTCCATAAAAATATCCTAGTATTTAAATTAGGAGATCCAGTCTGAATAGATGATGTCTAATATGCATTATAATTATCAAAATTGAAAGAAACTACATGATCAAATGAAAAAGATTAAGCATCAAATCATTAATTGATATATATATATATATATATATATATATATATATATATATATATATATATATATATATATATATATATATATATATATATATCTCATTTTTGTGCTTACCAAAATTATGAATATCTTAACCTAACAAAAAGATAGAAGGCACTCCCATGCTGAAACCCGGCTTTTTAGCTCATCAAAGTAACTTATCTTTAGTTTGCAGGGACAACGGCCCGCCCAAGATCAAGCCCTACCATTCATCTTAACCGTCGTCATCGTTGTCGCTAACCCAAATTTAGATGCTCACCTGTCGCGTCTTTGCCGCCCTACCCAAGCTTTCCTAAAATTACCTTAATACCTTGTCGGAACCCAATCTCCTCGTAATAATACCCAGTTATACGTCCTGTGGTATTTACCCTCGTTCCTAGATCATAATACAACGAAGGCCCCCGCCAGAGAGTAATGCGTGGATAGACTGGTGTCAGCATGGGTGTTTTCCTCCAGTTAAAAATAATCGCCTCCACGATTGAAGTCATTTCCTCAGAGCGATCGAAACAGATGTACTAATGCCATATCATCCGACGAAATCGGCGAAACCTTCACTATAAATGTCGCCTCCTCTCTGCTGATCTCCCGTTCCCAAACCCCCATAATGAAAGAAACCTAACAATAGTGATTTCAGATCGTTGGCTGTAGATCTCGGCCATGGCGTCCCGGACGTTGGAGATCACCTTGGTCTCGGCCAAGGGTCTCAAGGACGTCAACCTCTTTTTCAAAATGGCCGTCTACGCCGTGGTCTCCGTCTCCGATAACCGTCTGGCACGGCAGCGCACGCCGCCTGACCGCGAGGGCGGCCGCAACCCTTCCTGGAACTCTACTCTCCACCTTACCATCCCTGCCGATGGCGACCTCGCCTGCCATTTCCTCCACATCCTCCTCCGCACCAAGCGCGTCCTCGGAGATCGCGACGTGGGCGAGGTCCGCGTCCCGCTTCCGGAGCTCCTCTCTGGGGCCGGCGACGGCCCAACCTCCGTCCAGTTCGTCAGCTACCAGGTTCACAGGGTGACCTCCGGAAAGCCCAAGGGCATTCTCAACTTCTCCTACAAGCTTAGCGAGCGCGTCGCCGTGTCGGCCTCGGATGCCTCCACGTATCAGCCTTCTACCACAGCGTACCCCACGGCCGCCGGCACTGTGCCGTACCCTCCACCACCTCTTCCTCCTCCTATATCAAACGCAGACGAGCCCGTGATGGCGTACCCGGCAGGGACAAGCTCAGCCGCCTACGCAGCACACGGCGTGGCCGCGCCGCCGTATGGGTACGGATACCCGCCCGTGGGTTACGGGTACGGATACCCTCCAGCGGGGCACGGATACGGGTATGGGGCAGCTCTGCCACCGGCGGTACGGCCACAAAGGGATAACAAGATGGGGATGGGAATGGGTATGGGTATGGGTATGGGAGCAGGGTTCGTCGGTGGTGTGCTTGGCGGGCTTATGGTCGAGGGTATGATGTCCGATGCTGCTGCTGCGTACGACGCCGGCTATGACAATGGATTCGACCCTGCCGGTAGCTTTTGACACGTAGGAATCTTCCTCACTTGTGTCAAAACAAATCTGCAGTTTTCACTTCCCATGTCGCAACAAATATTATTATTGCGACTTTTATATACCTATATTCTTCTTGGTAACAATGTAACTTATTATCAGGTTGCAAAATTTATTTGTCCTAATAAACTGACACAAGTACAAGTATATGTTTGCTTTGGGTTCCATGTTACGTTTATTTTATAATAGGATATGAAATGGCTTTTATTTTAAAGACATTTCAGGCTTAGTCTTGATATTATTGTTTGTAAATGTAAATAAGAAAGTAAAATGATTATTCATAAACACTTTGTCTACAACAAATTCTGTTACGGTAAGTAACTTTTTTAGCCGTCATCTTGGGGGCGACACGGCTGGTCCAGGGGTCCGAACAGCCAGGATCAAGCGGGGCTCCTCTCGGGATCTTGAGGCGGTCGTTTACAGGGAATCATCCTGGGATGCTTCGCGCCGTCAAGTCGGATCGGTTTCGACTGCGTACCTGCGCACAGGTCGGGTCGGCGATTCGGCCCGACCCCTCCAACGATCAAGTTAGTGATGAGGAGAGGAGTTTAGAGTGGAATCGTGCCTTTGTGTGCTTACCTTGCTCGCTTGGAGCCCAAGGGTATTTATAGGTGAGCTCGACGTTACCTGATGCGCCATCCTGCCGGGACAGGGCCGTGCACCTGACCGCGTCCGTTGTCGTCGTGGGCGTTGCGTGGAAGGTCCAGTCGCCGCAGGGTATGGCGAGCCTCGGTTGACGCCTTCCCCTGCCTCGTCCGGTCGTGCGGGGTCAGATGATGAGGTCATCTTGGTACGGTGAGCGAGGGTGCACGTTATGTCGGAGTTAATGCTCGCCCCCCCTGGGGCAGTGTACCGTCCGGGGGTGGCTGACGTCTGGTGGTGTTACGTCAAATCCGGTGTGTCCTGTCCTATTTGTTTTTACCCCTATCAAATTCAACTTTCAATTACTTTCTTTGGTTATTTTTTCAAAACTAAAATTATATTAGCTAAATTATAAAATTTCAAAAAGAATTTTATAGATCATAATACCAAAAATTGACCAACTAAGAGGGGTCACTCTTCTTTCTAAAACAAATATATCTTTGATCAATCTAGCATATGTGATCAACTAATTAACAGTCACATGCCCTTCTCTATATACATATATCAAAAAATAAAAAAATAAAACACTCAAGACCAATATTTTCAATTAAATTTTTTTATCGTCTAAGGGATAGGAACAACCTTACGTAAGATGTATATTTGAGTCCATCTTGACTCATATTGAGCAACAATCTATAAATCATCCTTGACAACTACTACCTTGTAATAAAAGACACTATCTTTTTCAATAAACCTACGCCTAACAAATAAAAAGTTCACTAATATCAATTTTTAAAATAAATCTTACACCTCCATTATTCTTGTTCTTAATTAAATCATCACAATTAAGTTTCATCCATCTCATTCATTTGAGACCTACTCTAAGACACTAACCTTTGGATTCACCCTTACCTAATAAGATTTGAGGGATTGGCCATGTCACAAGTCAGGACCAATGCAACTGCCTTTTAGACGATGCCATGCACAGAAATAGATTTATGATAAAAAAAAATAAACTAACCCCTAACCCTCTATAACCATCATAATGCAGTGGTAATGATAACTCCAAAAAGCAAACCAAGACCTCCCTTCATCCAGGCATCCTCATTAATCCACTCATAATCAGACCATGCAGAAAAATAGCTAAAATGCACACCAAGTTTCTGCTCTACTAACTTCCATATATCACATACAAAAGAGCAATAAAAGAAACAATGAGAGATCGACTCAAGTTCTAAGCAAAAAATAAAAAATGGACACAACTCCGTAATGCATACACCCATTTGGGCTAGTTTTGTTAGAATATGTGATCCTTTTATAATTGAATAAGATATATAATATAATAACTAATTTGGTTTCATTCAGATATTTTAGCCAATAGACTAAGTCCACTTACGGAATGATTCCTCGGGAGATAACCTTGATGGGAGGAAATCTCTTGAGATCTCATCGTAGACCCTCTACTCTCCCAACCCTCTACTCTATGGTTGGGAGAGCTTTGGCACATTACGTACAGATGCACCTCTCCGAGGGATTTCGGTTTCTCCCAAAAACCCCAAAATTCCATAAGGATAGGAAGAGAGAGAAAGGATCTACTCCGTGCACTCCTTACATACGGTGACGGTGCTTGGATCGATGGATCGGTGGTTACAGCAATCTTAGATCAAAGACGGTGCGAGATCTATGAGGAGATGACATCAAAAGGTACGCATCGTAATAATTAGATCTATACACTTGATTTCAATTCTAGCATATAAGTTATTTTCGCATTTCAGATATAGCATAATTATAGATTTTATGCTTACAATTGGTATCAGAGCCAGATTTTTGAAATCAAATGCACTAGATTTGTAAATTTATTTACGATGCATAAAATTACCTTCATCTTCCAAGAATTGCTAATCGGCAATGGTCATCGTCGACCTCGCTGCGAATCTACGACCACGCTTGGTAGCGTGTGCATCATAGAACTTTTCCCGTATGCGGACATCATAGAACCCGTCCCATATGTGGGCCTCACAGAACCCGTCCATGCGACGACTGACCGCACACGGTTAGAACCCGTCCATGCGACTGTCGGCCACACGCAGGCAGACAACCCAAGTGGCGATCGTGCTTGAGTAGGCCGTGCACAGGTGGCAGCCGCGTGCTGGCAGCAACCACACACGGGCAAGAACCGCCACAGCGGTAGCGGCCGCGTGTGAGTAGTAGCAGCCCCACGGCGGCAGCGCCGTGGCGGCAGCGGCCGCGCAGGCTAGAACTGGCATTAGCAGCAGCGGTAGCGCCGCTCGCGCAAGCGACGACGGCGAAGGCAGATTAGGGTTTTTGGTATAATTATGGTTTTGCCCTCGAGGCTATGGTTTTATGAAAATTATAGTTTTACCCTTGTAAATTTCATAATTTCAGGTTATGTTCTATCAATATATTTATGATTTTACCCTCGGGTTTAATTTATGCCAAAATTATAGTTCTACCATTCGCATATTTTTTATTTATAATATTTCAAATATTTATGGTTTTATCAAAATTGAGAAATTTAATTCATATTCTCAATTATAAATTGATAAATATTATTGATTATAATTATGATTAATTTTAATCATAATTATATTTTTGATTATTTGATTGGATTTAATTTTTGATTAAAAAACTATAAATTATGGTTTACTTTATAGTTTTCTCATATGAATTATTGATTTTACATGTGATAAATAAAATTAAAATTTAATTATTATTTTTTGACTTTTATTTATTTATTCACATGTATATATATGAAATTGTGAAATAATGTATATCTTTCACATGCATGATTTATATAAATTATTGATTTTATATGTGGTAAATAAAATTAAAAAAATTAATTATTGTTTTTGGACTTTTATTTATTTATTCACATGTATATATATAAAATTATGAAATAATAGTTACCTTTCACAAGGCATGATTTATATGTTATCATGATTATCATATGAGTTTTCGTACTGATTAATATTCAATAATTATTATTATTATTATTTATAATTAAATTACTTAGCATTAATGTTCAATAATTATTATTGTTATTTATTATTAAATTACTTAGCATTAATATTTAATAATTATTATTGTTATTTATTATTGAATTGCTTAGCATTAATGTTCAATAATTATTATTGTTATTTATTATTGAATTGATTAGCATTAATATTCAATAATTATTATTATTATTTATTGTTGAATTGCTTCACATTAATGTTCAATAATTATTATTGTTATTTATTATTGAATTGCTTAGTATTAATGTTCAAAAATTATTATTGTTATTTATTATTGAACTACTTAGCATTAATATTCAATAACTGTTATGGTTATTTTATTATTGAATTACTTAGCATTAATGTTCAATAATTATTATTATTATTTATTATTGAATTACTTAGCATTAATGTTCAATAATTATTATTATTATTTATTATTGAATTGCTTAGCATTAATGTTTAATAATAATAATAATTATTATTTATTATTGAACTGTTTAGCATTAATATTCAATAATTATTATGGTTATTTTATTATTGAATTTCTTAACAAAAATTAAAGAAATTGATGAATATTATTTGTAATTCATTTCCCTAAGTTTTATCTGATTAGTAGCTGCCAAAGTGGCCTGGGATGATAGACTTTTATGATATGAATTACAATAAAAGTTTTGTCATTTATAGGATATTTTTATTTTATATTATTGCATTAGTCTTGTAGCCACCAAAGTGATATGGACTAATGACTTATAAAATAATATTAAGGAATTAGTCCTAAATGATATTAAGGAAATAATATTCATAATGTCATATATAATTAGGAGATTTAGATAATCCCAAAGGAGAATCTAATTCAAATAATTATATGATGGGGTAGGATGATACTATTTTTGGATATCCTTATAGTTTAGAGTTGTATACTCAAAGGTAACAACACTATTCCACAAGGATGGTATTAGTCCTCCATAAATATTCTTGAGTGAACACTAGATATGTTAATATTTCACCCAAATGTGTAATATAGATGATATCAATAGTTCATCAATTTTTGACAAACTCAAAGCATTAATTTTATTCTATATTTTTGCAGTGGTACTTCCGCATATACATTCATATGCTTCAAGTGTCCCTATACTATCTAGATCAAATTATTAAGAATGGTTAGAGCATGTGTAATTCACACTAGGTGTATTAGATCTTGATTTAGCATTACTTGTTGAAAAGCCTACAGACTTGACTGATGAAAGTACTGTAGAACAAGTAAATGAAATGAAGGCTTGGGAAAGATCTGATAGACTTAGTTTAATGTTCATAAGAATGACAATTGCAAATAACATAAAGACTTCATTACCGACTGCAACTAGCGCAAAGGAATATTTAAAGGTTATTGAAGACAGATTTAAATTTGCTGACAAGTCATTGGCTGGTACATTAATGAAAGAACTGACTACGGCTCAGTATGATGGCACTCGAGGAATTCAGGATCATATCCTCAATATGGCTGACAAAGCTGCAAAACTTAAAACATTAGGCATGAATGTTGATGAATCTTTCCTCGTGCAATTTATTCTCAATTCTTTTCCTTCTCAGTTTGGCTCATTCAAGATTCACTACAACACAAATAAGGATAAGTGGGACTTGAATGAGTTGACTAGTATGTGTGTTCAGTAAGAATTGAGATTAAGGCAGGAAAGTTCATATAATATTATGACTACTACTCAAGGAGCTAGTAATAAGAAAAGAAAGTTGAAGCATTATCAATCAAACATTTGCCGGGTTTAGAAATGTTAAACGGACTAATGAAAAGAAAGCATTTATTGTAAAGTGCTTTTTTTATGGTAAGAAAGGACACGTGAAGAAGGATTACATTAAACGCAAGACTTGTTTCGAAAAGAAAGGTATTAACTCGACCTTTGTATGTTTTGAATCAAACATTACAGAAGTTCCTTCTAACACTTGGTGGATTGATTCTGGTGCTTCAACTCATGTTACAAATAATATATAGGGATTTCTTTTAATTCGAAAATCAAAAGAACATGAAAGATTCATCATTATGGGAAATCGTCTTAAAGCGAAAGTGATATCAATGGGAACTTATCGTCTACGCTTAGAGACGGGTCACTTGATAGATCTTGTTGACACATGTTATGTCCTTATAATTTCTAGAAATTTGGTTTATCTTTCTAGAATTGATGAGTTAGGATATTGTCTTTCTTTTGGTAATGACAAACTCAGTATGTTTTATGATTCAATAAAAGTTGGTCATAGAATTCTCTGTGATGGTTTGTACAAAATTAATTTGGATCTTGAGTTTGCAAAGACATTAATGACCCTGCAATCAAATTTTGGATTGAAGCATAGTTTCAATAATGAAAGATCTTCTATATTGTGGCATAGACGATTGAGGCATATCTCCAAGGAAAGAATTGAAAGATTAGTGAAGGATAATATTTTGGAACATTTAGACATCACTGATTTTGATGTTTGTATAGATTGCATTGAGGGAAAGCAAACTAAACATATAAAGAAAAATGCCACAAGAAGTAAAGAACTTCTTGAAATTATTCATACTAATATCTGCGGACCACTCCATATTCCTTGTTTTAGTGGAGAAAAATATTTCATCATATTTATAAATGATCTGTCCAGATATGGCTATGTTTATCTAATATATGAAAAGTCTCAAGCCATTGATACTCTTGAAGTATACATAAAAGAGGTTGAGAGACAATTAGATAGAAAAGTTAAAATTGTTAGAGGTGGTGAATTTTATGGCAGATATGATGGATCTAGTCAGAATATTAGCCCTTTTACTAGATTCCTAGAACAATGGGGTATTTGTGCTCAATATGCATTACCAGGTGTGCCACAGCAAAACGGTGTTGCTGAAAGGCGAAATCGCACTCTGATGGATATGGTTAGGAGCATGATGAGTTATTCTTCTGTACCTGAGTCGATGTGGGGTGAAGCTCTTAGGACAGCTATGTACATCTTGAACAGGATTCCTAGTAAGTCAGTTTCATTGACTCCATTTGAGTTATGGACTGGTAGGAAGCCCAGTCTAAGACATCTATATATTTGAGGGTGTCCTGCAGAGATAAGAGTATTCAATCCACATGAAAAGAAATTGGATCCAAGAACTATTTTAGGATATTTTATTGGTTATCCAGAAAAATCCAAAGGATACAGATTTTATTGCCCTAATCATATGAGAATAGTAGAATCTGGTAATGCAAAATTCCTAAAAAATGGTGAAATCAGTGAGAGTGAAAAATCTCGAAGGATTAATTTTGATATCGAGGAGATTCATGTTAATTCTCTCATATCATCTCCTATTCGAGATATTATTGTTTCTCAAATCAATGAGAGTATTGATGAGAGTGAACAACAAAATAACATCGAAGAACTCTCACATGATGTTGATGTCGCCGCTGATGATCTTGTAGAACAATCACAATTGGCAGATTTGAGAAGATCTCAAAGGAAAAGAAAACATGTCATTTCTGATGATTATGTGGTATATCGACAAGAATCAGATTATGATATAGGAATAAAAAGAGACCCCTTATCGTTTTCACAAGCCATAGAAAGTAATGATTCTAAAAAATGGTATGATGCAATAAAAGAAGAGTTAAAATCAATGGTCTAGAATGGTGTCTGGGATCTCGTTGAATTGCCCAATGATTGTAAAAGAGTCGGTTGTAAATGGGTCTTTAAGACAAAATGTGACTCAACGGGCAATATCGAACGATATAAAGCCAAACTTGTGGTCAAAGATTTTTCTCAGAAGGAAAGCATCGACTATAATGAGACTTTTTCTTCAATTTCAAGAAAGGTCTCATTAAGAATCGTCATGGTATTGGTAGCTCATTATGATCTTGAGTTGCATCAGATGGACGTGAAAACAACATTTCTGCATGGGGATCTAGATGAGGAAATCTATATGGAACAACCTGAAGGATTCATTGAAAAGGGAAAAGAAAATTGGGCTTGTAAACTTAAGAAATCAATTTATGGCCTTAAACAAGCTTCCAAACAATAGTATATAAAATTTCATAATACCATTGCTTCCTTCGGATTTAAGGAAAACACTATTGATCAGTGTATATATTTAAAGATAAGTGGGAGCAAGTTTATTATATTGGTCTTATATGTGGATGATATTTTACTTGCCAGTAGTAATCTTGGTTTATTACACGAAACTAAGATATTTCTCAACAAGAACTTTAAGATGGTTGATATGAATGAGGCAGCCTATGTTATTGGCTTTGAGATATTCAGGGATAGATCTCAAGGTTTATTAGGATTGTCTCAAAAAGGATATATCGATCGTATCTTGGAAAGATTTAATATGCAGCTTTGCTCAACTAATGATGTACCTATTACTAGAGGTGAAAAATTCAGTCAAAACCAGTGCCCAAGAAATGACTTAGAAAAGAATCAAATGAAGAATATTCCTTATGGGTGCGTAGTTGGAAGTCTATTATATGCTCAAACATGTACAAGACCAGATATCAGTTTTGCAGTTGCAATATTGGGAAGATACCAAAGCAACCCAGGAATGAAACATTGGAAAGCTATAAAGAAAGTAATGAGATATCTACAAGGGATGAAAGATTATATGCTCACATATAGGAGATCAGATCAGCTTGAAGTCATAGGATATTCAGATGCTGATTTTGCAAATTGCCTCGATAGTAGGAAGTCCACTTCATGATTTGTATTTATGTTAGCTGGTGGGGCAATTTCTTAGAAAAGTGCAAAGCAATTGCTTATTGCATCATCAACAATGAAAGCTGAATTTGTGGTATGCTTTGAGGCCACAAACCAAGCTTTATGGCTGTAAAATTTCATCTCGGGACTTGGTGTGGTCGACTCAATTACCAGGCTGCTGAAGATATTTTGTGATAACACTACAACAGTTTTCTTCTCTAAGAATGGCAAGTACTCTAGTGGTTCCAAGCACATTGAGATAAAGTACTTGGTGGTTAGAGAAAGAGTCCAGAAACAGCAAGTGTCAATTGAGAACTTGACCACCACTATGATGATTACTAATCCATTGACAAAAGCCTTACAGTGTAAAATATTCAAAGAACATGTTTTTAGAATGAGGCTTGTGAGCAAGTCATAAAGGATATGGTGATGCATGTTTATGTGGATGCTATTATTGACATTATTCTTACTTAATTATCTATTTCTGCTATCCTATTTACATTTATGTTTATGCATATTATGGTTGAATGTAATAATAAGATTGTCTTGACAAGGCAAATTACAAGGGTCTGATAAGACCCTAAAGTCTTATCGTAGGCTCTGATACCAAATGATAAAACCCTAAAGTCTTATCGTGGAAGAAAGAGGAGAAAAGGGAATGATAATGATCGCTTCGAGGGGATCGGCCCTCCTTGATCGCTTCGAGGGGATCGGCCCACCTTGATCTCTTCGAGGGGATCGGCCCTCCTTGATCGCTTCGAGGGGATCGACCTCCTAGGGTTTGTCAAAAGACAGAATAGTATTTTTCATAGATTACCGAAAAGAAGCAATTACATTCCTATTTATAGAGCTCCACCCAAAGTCCATTAGGACTTGAACTCTAATAATAAATAAATATTAAATAAACCTCTACTTGACTCTAACTGAACCAAATCAACTCAATAAACAACTAGACTAACCAAACTCAATAAACATTATTCAAAAGCTTATAAAAAGGGTACTAACAGTTCCTCCCTCTTCAAATCAGTCTTGTCCTCAAGGCTGAGCAGCATCAATCTCGGGGAGCTTCTCTTTCAACACTAGCCATAGACTATCTGCAACGCATCACAACCCGTTGATCAAGTAAGTATGATCTCCACTTTTTGACAGTGTAAGCAATAGGTCGATCTTTCAGTGTAGTAATCGTTGTAAGAAATTCCTGGCCTTTGCTATCATAAGTTAAGATCCCTCCATCAGCTTCGAATATATCACAGCCTTCAATGTGGTGGGCTAATTGGGCTGCAACTTTCCTGTCCATAAAATTATTAGTGCTATCTGTATCAATCAAAATAGTGACAGGTTGATGCTTCAAAGTTCCTCTGATTTTTATAGTTTGTGGGTTAGCATAGCCAGCCAATGCATGCACTGTATGTGTGATGGCTTCAATATCTTCATCAGTTTCCATACCTTTATAATCGGAGTCCAACTCTTCTGCTTTCGGTTCCTCTCTAATTGGCTCAATCATCAGATGTTGCCCTTGTTAGGATCGGAGCGGCACTAAGAGGGGGGGTGAATTAGTGCAGCGGATTAAAACTTCGATTTTAATCAAAATCTTTCGTACGTTAAGAACGAAACTTGAGAAATTTAACTTGAAGGCGTGTTCTTAAAGTTGCGCAGCAAGAGCAATAAGGAACTAAAGCAGTAAGAAGATTTGCAGTAATGTAAATGACAATAATAAAAAGCAAACCAGAGATTACGCCGATTTTTAGAGTGGTTCGGTCAAATGACCTACTCCACTTGCGAGGCCCCTTTTCGATGAGGCTCCCACCTTCCACTAGCAAGTCTCTTGAAATGGAAGGGTAAACACCCCTCTTACAACCTTTTACAAGCAGCTCAACCTCTTACAAATTTTCAATAAGAAAGAAGGAGGAGAACTCTCTAGCAAATTGAAAACAAGACTTGCTAAGACTTTCTAAGACTTTTCTCTCAATCAAAATGCTTCTCAAAAGTTGTAACCTCGGCTGAGATTTGAGGGGTATTTATAGGCCTCAAGAGGATTCAAATTTTGGGCTCCAAAATTTGAATTCTCTTAGGGTTCCCGGTGCTGGCGGTTCCACCGCCCAGCCAGGCGGTGCCACTGCCCAGCGCTCGGGTGCTGGACGGTGCAACCGCCCAGCCAAGGAGGTGTCACCGCCCAGCCAGGCGGTTCCACCGCCTGGCTTTCCGATTCATTGGTTTGGCTTATTTTTCGCCCAAACCAAATTTGACTTTGGGCCCAGTTGGCCCCTAACCAGGATATAGGATTATCTCTTAATCCTAATCCTAATTACAGGTGAACTACATAACAAAAACATCCTAAGCAAGTTTTTTAACCGCGAACGTCGAGTCTTGTTCCGGCGAGCTTTCCGACGAACTTCTTCCGACGGACTCCCTGCAAGCTCCCAATCTTTGTGATGACTTTAACGAGTAGCCGAGCCTTCTTGGTGATCTCCGCGAGCCTCCGACGATTTCTTCGGCGAACTTCCGACACGTTCCCGATTTCTTCTCGGACGGTTCCGGCAGCATCTCCGATGATTCTTCGGTCTCTTAAACGTCCATCGAGCTCGACTCTGGTATCCTTGCTTTATGTTTTCTGGTTATCGTAGTTAATCCTGCACACTTAACTCAATAATATGGATTAGATCAAATAACCCATCAATTGATTTTATCATCAAAATCCGAGATTCAACAATCTCCCCCTTTTTGATGATGACAATCAATTGATGACGGAGTTAAACGTAACTCCCCCTATCTATATGCCATATTATGAGAAGATAAAACACTTGAATTTCATCATTGAATTCAAGTATAAACCTATAAGCTCTAACCGTAGAACTTATCGTTATTCTCATTAAGCATAATGTAAATGCGAAACTTTGATGAAAATCATAAGTTAAATGATACTGGACGAGTTTCGCCACGATAGAAGATAAAGATTTTCAATATAAATTTCATGATATCAATCTTGTGATATTTTCAGGGATTTGCAAGTTATATAAGACATTCATATCACAAATTTCATATTAGCCATGCTATCGTTCTGGTGTAAGTCATCACTTCTCCCCCTTTGTCATCAACAAAAAGAGACAAGCCAGCTAATTTATGATCATAGAAAAAGGTTTAGCTTTTATCAAGGTTCTTCATTCAAATTTTCCAGAAATAGTTTGTCCAAAAGACATCATCATCTATGCAGATTAAGACAGTAGTTATCTAAAGGAAAGATCAGTTATCGTACAATCGATGACAAACATGAACTTGTTTTTGAACAGCAAACAGGACAGAATAAAAAGATACATCAATTTAATCCTTAGGAGGTAATCCACAGTGCTGATACATGATATCTATTTTTTCATTCATCTGTCGTAGTGTCTTCAAAATTTCAACTTGTTGATTCTGAATTTGTTCTTGCTGTGATTTGATCTGAGATAGCTCCGCCATAATGATATCTTCAGAGGAGGAAACAGGAGCTGAAGGTGCTGCTCCAAAGGGACTAGGAGGAGGAGATTCATTTCCCATAAGAATTGGTGTTTCGGGTTGTTCTATTTGTGTAGGAATTGGATCCGTTCTTCTAGGCTGCCTAACCCATATGCCATTGCTAAAAGTGCACCTAAGTTTTTTTAGCAGGTTTTTATTTATTATGTTATATCGATCATTTTGAATAGATTCTTCATTGGGTGGAATGCAAATGTCATAGGCATGAAGAATTCTAGTGATTAACCTCCCATATGGCAATATAGTATCCTTAGTCATAATTTCCTGCATGTGTTGGCGAATCAAGTACCCGAAACAATTATGCTGACCGGTCATAATCCAATACATGGTTCCTATCTCTAACTGACTTACTTCGTCAAGATGAAATTGTTTAGGGAATATGATGCTCGTGATAATGTGATGAAGAATTTTAGAGTTGAAAGGCATTAAGTGTTCACAGCTCTTGGGTAGGAAGTCAAGGTTTGGATTTGCAAAAATTGTTTTCACGGCTTCGGAATAGGTTGCTCCTATTTTTTTGACGTCCCATTTACCTTTAAAATAGCAACCCCTATCTTTTTCAGTTATGCCAATTAGCTCACAAATGGTGCTGTCAAAAATTCTAATGGGTGTTCCTAGAATGTAAGTGCTTAGGCTATCATTGTCTTCATATAGGTTGGTATAGAACAATCTCACTAACCGTGGATAGATTGGTTCATCTATTTGTAGTAGAGGTAGAGCTTCTAGTTGAGCAAACCATTTAATTGGATCTAAGTCTTCTAGTTCATCCAAATCAATGTATTTTCCTTTATGGACACATCGTATTTCAAATTTTGGAAAGCTAAGGGCTACCTCTTTTGATCTAAAAAGGTCATGGTTATATGAATCTCCTTGAATCCTTATTCCTTTTGATCTCTTTGGAGCCATTTTCTAGACAGGATGATGATACCAATTGTTAAGAATAAGCAAGAGAAAGAGAAAAGAAAGGAGGGATTTCAAGAGTTACCTCGTGGAGATTATGTTGAGAGATGGAAGGCTTGGACCACCAAGAATCCTTCTCCAATGTGTCTAAGAGTTAGAATGAGGGTTAGAAGAAATTGGGAGTGGGTTTTGAGAACTCTCTCTTCGGGTTGGGGGCGGTGTCACCGCCGGCCCTAACCCTTTGGGTTAATAAGGGTCGCTCGGTCGGTGCCACCGCCAAACCGAGCGGTGCCACCGCCTGGCGCCCGAGCGCTCAGGCGGTGCAACCGCCAAATCTGGCGGTGCCACCGCTGGCATCCCGTGGAGGAAAAAATTTTCTTCCTCACCCCTTTTTTTTTTGTTTGCTTCCCTCAAGATAATAAGTTATATTTTAATGGATCATTTTGAATTGAAGAAGAAATCAAATTCATAAAAGAAAGGAAAAGAACGAGTCATTTTTCGTGAATCTCATTTTAGGGACAATTTAACATGCCTAATTCCCTTCTAATGAATTCAAATTGATCTTCGTTCAGAGCTTTTGTGAATATATCTGCTAATTGATGCTTTGTGTCAATGAATTCTAGAACAACATTATTGTTAAGGACATGATCGCGTATGAAATGATGCCTAACGTCGATGTGCTTAGTTCTAGAATGCTGAATTGGATTTTTAGTAAGACATATGGCACTAGTATTATCACATTTTATGGGAATATTTTTAAAGTGAATTCCATAGTCTTCTAATGTATTTTTCATCCAAATGACTTGTGCACAACATGCACTTGCAGCTATGTATTCGGCTTCTGCCGTAGATAGTGCAACTGAATTTTGTTTCTTGGAAGTCTAAGAAACAAGTGCATGTCCTAAAAATTGGCATGTTCCGGATGTACTTTTTCTATCTATTCTGCATCCGCCATAATCGGCATCCGCATAGGCTATTAAATCAAAATTTTCAGATTTTGGATACCACAATCCTAAATTTGAAGTTCCTTTAAGATACCTAAATATTCTTTTAACACTTTTAAGATGAGATAATTTAGGATTAGATTGAAACCTAGCGCAAAGTCCTACACTAAACATAATATCCGGTCTAGTCGCAGTGAGGTAGAGTAGACTACCTATCATTCCCCTATATGTTTTTTGATCGAAACTTTCACCATTTTCATCCATATCTAACTTAGTCGCAGTACTCATAGGGGTGTTTATTGCTTTTGAATTATCCATGTTAAATCGTTTTAACAATTCTAATGTGTATTTAGATTGGTTAATAAATATACCATCCTTAAGTTGTTTGATTTGTAATCCTAAAAAGAAAGTTAATTCACCCATTAAACTCATTTCAAATTCAAGACTCATACATTTGGCAAATGATTCACATAGTGATTCATCCGAAGAGCCAAACACAATATCATCAACATAAATTTGCACAATAAGAAAATTATTTTCAAAATGTTTAATAAACAATGTAGTATCAACCTTGCCTTTGGTGAAATTATTTAAAATAAGAAAGGAACTAAGCCTTTCATACCAAGCTCTAGGAGCTTGTTTTAAGCCATAGAGAGCTTTAGTCAATTTGAATACATGATTAGGAAGAAGAGAATTTTCAAATCCGGGAGGTTGTTCGACAAATACTTCTTCGGAAATAAAACCATTCAAGAAAGCACTTTTAACATCCATTTGAAATAGTTTAAAATTATTACTACTAGCATAGGCAAGGAGCATCCTTATGGCTTCTAATCGAGCCACGGGAGCGAAGGTTTCTTCGTAATCGATACCTTCTTCTTGGTTGAAACCTTTGGCCACTAATCTAGCCTTGTTTCTAACCACAATACTATTTTCGTCTTGCTTGTTTCTAAAGACCCACTTAGTACCTATGACTAAGTGGTCACTTGGTCTAGGAACAAGCTTCCATACCTCATTCCTCTCAAATTGGTTCAATTCTTCTTGCATTGCAATGATCCAAAAATCATCTTTTAAGGCTTCGTCAATGCATTTAGGTTCAATTTGAGAAAGGAAGGCGGCGTTAGCACAAAAATTTTTGAAAGAAGAACGAGTTTGAACCCCTTTTGATGTATCTCCTATAATTTGCTCTTTTGGATGAGCATCTACATACTTCCATTCTTTTGGTAAAGAAATTTCGGAAGAAGATGCATTCAAATGGCTATTTTGAGGAGAGGGTTCATTTAAATTCAAATTATCAAAACCAAGATCATCATCAAAATCATTTTTCTTTAAATCGGAAATTTCATTAAAAACTACATGAATAGACTCTTCAATTACTAAAGTTCTTTTATTAAAAACCCGAAAAGCTTTAGAAACGGAAGAGTAACCAAGAAAGATGCCTTCATCGGATTTAGCATCAAATTTTCCTAAAGCATCCCTTTCATTTAAAATAAAGCATTTACAACCAAAAACTTTAAAATAGGAGATGTTTGGTTTTTTGTTATTCCATAATTCATAGGGAGTTTTGGATAAGGATGGTCTTATTAGGACTCTATTCATGATGTAGCAAGCCGTATTTACAGCTTCGGCCCAAAAGTACTTAGGTAAACTTTGTTCATTCAACATAGTTCTTGCCATTTCTTGTAGGTTTCTATTTTTCCTTTCAACTACTCCATTTTGTTGAGGATTTCTTGGAGTTGAGAAGTTGTGATTGTACCCATTACTTTCGCAAAAATTTTGAAATTCACGGTTTTGGAATTCACCACCGTGATCACTCCGAATTGATGAAATCATGAAGCCTTTTTCGTTTTGAGTGAGTTTACAAAATTTAGAGAAACACTTGAAGCAATCACTTTTGTGAGCTAAGAAATAGGTCCAAGTATATCTAGAGTAGTCATCCACAATCACAAAAGCATATTTGCTTCCACCTAGACTTGTTGTATCAATTGGTCCAAATAAGTCCAAATGGATCAATTGTAATGGTCTAGTAGTGCTAATTTGATTTTTTGGTTTGAAGCTTGTTTTTATTTGTTTGCCTAGTTGACATGCATCGCATACTTTGTCCTTAATAAACTTTAAATTTGGAATTCCTCGTACTAATTCTTGAGATGAGATCTTAGATATTGTTTTCATGCTTGCATGGCCTAATCTCCTATGCCAAAGCCAAGCATCATCATTTACGACGGAGAAGCACATTTCATTACTTAGTTCATCAAGATTGATGGTATAGACATTATTTTGTTTTAAAGCAATCATAGTCATGTTATGATTTGGTTTTTCAATAATGCACATATTTGATTCAAATCTAACGATGTAACCTTTATCGCATAGTTGACTAATACTCAAGAGATTATGTTTCAATCCATCAACTAGTAAGACATCATCAATGGAAAAATTAAATTTGTTACCAATAGTTCCCTTGCCAATGATTTTGCCCTTGTTGTTGTCTCCGAAGGTAACGTACCCTTCTTCTTTGCTAGTGAGCATAGAGAAATGAGATGGATCTCCAGTCATATGTCTTGAGCATCCACTATCGAGATACCATCTCTTGCTCCTAGCTTGTGGGTTTGTCTACAAAAGAGGATGATTTTTAGGTACCCATTTGATTTTGGGTGCCTCAAAAATTGACCCACTAACTTTGTTATTTATGATTGAATTTTTTATAGTTCCTTTAGGAACCCATATTAATTTTTGTGAACTAATCTTCCTAAATGGGCATTTGTAGGCAATATGTCCGGATTTGCAACAAAAGTTGCATTTCATATAAGAGGAAACATGTAATGTAGGTCCTTTTATGAAAGTGGTAGGATTTTGATGCAATCCTTTTACAAATCCAATTCCATTTCTATTTGCGATGTGACCCTTGTGTGCAAGGATCATATCTAATCCTTTGCTACCAACCTTAAACTTGTTTAAGGTTTCCTTAAGAAGCAAATTTTCATTTTTTATTGCTTCTAAGTGCTCACACTTAGAGCATGGAGGAGTTTGAATATTATCAAACTTATCTTGTAGCAAAGCATGCTCTTTCTTTAAGATACTTAACTTCTTGCTAACAGTTCTACATTCATCAAATAATTCATGAAAAGCGATAGAGAGTTCTTCAAAAGATAAATCTTCATTAAGTAAATCACATACCTCTTCTCCTAAAGCCATTAGCGCGTAATGAGCAACTTGCTCGGTGTTGGACTCCTCTTCTTCGGATGTGCTTGAATCATCCCACGTTGCCTTGAACGCCTTCTTCTTTGATGTCCTCTTTTTGGCTTGAGGACAATCGTTCTTGTAGTGTCCCGGTTTTTTGCATTCATAGCAAATCACTTGGTCCTTCTTTTGTTCAAATTTATTTTTTGTATTATTTTTAAATCTGTTCTTTCTTAAATATTTTTTAAACTTTTGAGTCAAAAGTGCAATGTCATTGTCACTGTCCTCATCACTTGATGTTCCTTTCAAGTGGTCTTCTTGTGATTTGAGTGCCATATCCTTCCTGTTCTTTGGAAGGGGGTTCTCGAGCTCGTCATGAGCTTGACATGTCATTTCGTAGGTCATTAGAGACCCAATGAGTTCTTCAAGAGGGAATGCTTTAAGGTCTTTGGCCTCTTGAATGGCCGTAACTTTTGGATCCCAACTTTTAGGGAGGGATCTTAAGATTTTAGTTACTAGTTCAAAGTTAGTAAAATCTTTACCAAGAGCTTTGAGTCCATTGATGACATCCGTAAACCGGGTGTACATGTCTCCAATGGACTCACTTGGTTTCATTCGGAAAAGTTCGTAAGAGTGCACAAGGATGTTGATTTTGGACTCTTTCACTCGGCTAGTGCCTTCATGAGTGACCTCAAGAGTTCTCCAAATATCAAAAGCCGAATCACACATTGAAACACGATTAAATTCGTTTTTGTCTAGTGCACAAAACAAGGCATTCATAGCCTTTGCATTTAAAGCAAAAACCTTCTTCTCCGATTCATTCCATTCGCTCATCGGAAGAGAAGATTTTTGAAATCCATTCTCGACAATAGACCAAAGCTCAAAGTCCATAGAAATGAGGAAGATTCTCATGCGAGTCTTCCAATATGTGTAATCCGACCCATTAAACAAAGGTGGTCGTGCAATAGAATGGCCCTCTTGCATGCCGGAGTAAGTCATCTCTCTTGGGTATTAAACCAAATATGAGAGATAACCTTGCTCTGATACCACTTGTTAGGATCGGAGCGGCACTAAGAGGGGGGGTGAATTAGTGCAGCGGATTAAAACTTCGATTTTAATCAAAATCTTTCGTACGTTAAGAACGAAACTTGAGAAATTTAACTTGAAGGCGTGTTCTTAAAGTTGCGCAGCAAGAGCAATAAGGAACTAAAGCAGTAAGAAGATTTGCAGTAATGTAAATGACAATAATAAAAAGCAAACCAGAGATTACGCCGATTTTTAGAGTGGTTCGGTCAAATGACCTACTCCACTTGCGAGGCCCCTTTTCGATGAGGCTCCCACCTTCCACTAGCAAGTCTCTTGAAATGGAAGGGTAAACACCCCTCTTACAACCTTTTACAAGCAGCTCAACCTCTTACAAATTTTCAATAAGAAAGAAGGAGGAGAACTCTCTAGCAAATTGAAAACAAGACTTGCTAAGACTTTCTAAGACTTTTCTCTCAATCAAAATGCTTCTCAAAAGTTGTAACCTCAGCTGAGATTTGAGGGGTATTTATAGGCCTCAAGAGGATTCAAATTTTGGGCTCCAAAATTTGAATTCTCTTAGGGTTCCCGGTGCTGGCGGTTCCACCGCCCAGCCAGGCGGTGCCACCGCCCAGCGCTCGGGTGCTGGACGGTGCAACCGCCCAGCCAAGGAGGTGTCACCGCCCAGCACTCGGGTGCTGGGCGGTGCCACCGCCCAGCCAGGCGGTTCCACCGCCTGGCTTTCCGATTCATTGGTTTGGCTTATTTTTCGCCCAAACCAAATTTGACTTTGGGCCCAGTTGGCCCCTAACCAGGATATAGGATTATCTCTTAATCCTAATCCTAATTACAGGTGAACTACATAACAAAAACATCCTAAGCAAGTTTTTTAACCGCGAACGTCGAGTCTTGTTCCGGCGAGCTTTCCGACGAACTTCTTCCGACGGACTCCCTGCAAGCTCCCAATCTTTGTGATGACTTTAACGAGTAGCCGAGCCTTCTTGGTGATCTCCGCGAGCCTCCGACGATTTCTTCGGCGAACTTCCGACACGTTCCCGATTTCTTCTCGGACGGTTCCGGCAGCATCTCCGATGATTCTTCGGTCTCTTAAACGTCCATCGAGCTCGACTCTGGTATCCTTGCTTTATGTTTTCTGGTTATCGTAGTTAATCCTGCACACTTAACTCAATAATATGGATTAGATCAAATAACCCATCAATTGATTTTATCATCAAAATCCGAGATTCAACAGCCCTTGTTTACATTGGTGCTCCATACTCCATTTTTCATCATAGTACAAACCCCTTACTGATCTTTCCTTGCTAATTTTTTTCTCATGTAGATTTGCAAATGAGATCGCAGCTATCATAGTACGAGGATGACGAGCTTTAACTTCACACCGGATCTCTGGAATAAGCCCTTCAATAAATATATCCAGAAGTTGTCGGTTCCACCATTCTCTAGCTTGATTTGATAATCTTTCAAACTTACTCTGATATTCTAACACTGTAGAAGTTTGATGAATTTTGGCGAGCTTGCAATCAATATTCTCATATTCGGATGGGCCAAAGCGAACAAGAAACCCCCTTTTGAACTGCTCCCACGAAGGAACTCCGTGGAAAGTTTCATACCAATCGTACCACTGGAGTGCATCTCCCTCGAGTTGGATTGAGGCCACTTCTACCTTGGATTCTTCTAGGGTTCTGTAAAGATGAAAAAACTTTTCTGCCTTAGAGATCCAATTGGTCGGATCTCCATCTTTCCAGCTCAGAAATTCCATCTTCATGTGTGAGTAATTTGTGTCATAATCTTGGGGCCATTTTCCTGTATTTTCAGATTTGTGCAACGTAGAACTTGAGCCCCCATTTTGTTGAAATTTGCTAAGGCTCTCTAGTAGGCTCTTTTTGAAATCATTAAGTGTTTCTTGTAGTCGATTCTCAATTCTAATTTCCAATGCTTCCATTTGTGCTTTCACCGAGTTATCAGTGGCCATTGCGTAAGACTGCAAATCTGTAATCTCAACTCCTGTTTTTGGTGCCGGGTCAAAGGCATCAACACTATCGATGCGAAGTTGCCGAGGAGGTGGACGCCAAGGGCAGTGCTGCGATCGCTGCGTTAGAGGAAGAGTAGCTACCCTGTGTTTGTGTCACTGCGTTTGTGTCATTGCGTGAGATGAGAGCACCAAGGCTGAAAGGCGACGGTTGCGACTGTTGTGACCCAAGGTAGCAATCGCCGAGCAGTCGTGTGAGGCTGCGGTGATGGCAATCGACAACTGCAGCAGTGGTGGCAACCGGTGGCTGCGGCAACGATGCAGAGCAAGGGGGGCTGCAGCAATGGTGCAGATCGAGGGGGTTGAGGTGAAGGCTGCAGTGGCTAGCAGCAGCAGTCGTTGCCGGCCGGAGCGCAGCGGCGGCGGTGGAGAAGGAGGCAGCGAGGGTCGTGGCAGACTGGGCAGCGAGCGGCGTCGTCGCTGGCTGGGCAGCAGTGGCGACGGTGGTGGCAACCGGCGTTTGCAGCAGCAAGGGGATCCACGACTGCGGCAGCAAGGGGACCCGCGACTGCGACAGTGGTAACTACCCTGTTTCGGTCACCACCGATGCAGAGCAAGGGGAAGCAGCAGCTGGGAAGCGAGCGGGAGCAGCGGCGGTCGTCGCACGGGGGAGCAGCGACTGGAAGGCGACGGCGACGGCGCTCGAGGCGACGGCGGCGGCTGGAAACAAGGGCAGCAGATGTGAGTTGCCGTGATAGCCCTGTTTCGGTTACAAAAGATGCAGAGCAAGGAGGATCGGCTGCTGGGAGGCGTGCGGCAGTCGTCGCACGATGGCTGGCAGCGGTGGTGGGTCGGTTGGGCGACGACGGCGCTCGAGGGGAAGAGGAGTGCTGGAGGAGGCGCGGCTGCGATCGACGAGGCGCTGCGGCAACAGAGGAACTCTGTTTCTGCAACCGCTGCAAGGAGGGGCTGCGACAACCGGCGGCTGCGGCTGCGACCCAAGGTGGGGGGGGCGGCACGATGGCGGACTAGGGCAGCGTCGCTGACGGTAGAAGCGGCGATGGGGTGGTCCGCTGGCTGGGATGGACGCTAGCAGCGTCGTCTCCTGGCCGGGGAACAGCGGCGGTGGTGGTGGTCGTCGACCGGGAACCGGGGCGATGGTGGGCGCTTGCCGGAGAGAAGCGACGGCCGGCGGGTGGGCTGGCCGGACACAGGGGAAGCAAGGGTGCTTCTTCTTCTCTCTTTCTTTCTTTCTTTCCTTTTTTTTTTTTGTTTTGATAGCTACGTTGCAACGAGAACGCGAAGGATCGCTGCTCTGATACCAAATGATAAGACCCTAAAGTCTTATCGTAGGCTCTGATACCAAATGATAAGACCCTAAAGTCTTATCGTAGGCTCTGATACCAAATGATAAAACCCTAAAGTCTTATCGTGGAAGAAAGAGGAGAAAAGGGAATGATAATGATCGCTTCGAGGGGATCGGCCCTCCTTGATCGCTTCGAGGGGATCGGCCCCCCTTGATCGCTTCGAGGGGATCGGCCTCCTAGGGTTTTTCAAAAGACAGAATAGTATTTTTCATAGATTACCGAAAAGAAGCAATTACATCCCTATTTATAGAGCTCCACCCAAAGTCCATTAGGACTTGAACTCTAATAATAAATAAATATTAAATAAACCTCTACTTGACTCTAACTGAACCAAATCAACTCAATAAACAACTAGACTAACCAAACTCAATAAACATTATTCAAAAGCTTATAAAAAGGGTACTAACAGTTCCTCCCTCTTCAAATCAGTCTTGTCCTCAAGGTTGAGCAGCATCAATCTCGGGGAGCTTCTCTTTCAGCACTAGCCATAGACTATCTGCAACGCATCACAACCCGTTGATCAAGTAAGTATGATCTCCACTTTTTGACAGTGTAAGCAATAGGTCGATCTTTCAGTGTAGTAATCGTTGTAAGAAATTCCTGGCCTTTGCTATCATAAGTTAAGATCCGTCCATCAGCTTCGAATATATCACAGCCTTCAATGTGGTGGGCTAATTGGGCTGTAACTTTCCTGTCCATAAAATTATTAGTGCTATCTGTATCAATCAAAATAGTGACAGGTTGATGCTTCAAAGTTCCTCTGATTTTTATAGTTTGTGGGTTAGCATAGCCAGCCAATGCATGCAGTGTATGTGTGATGGATTCAATATCTTCATCAGTTTCCATACCTTCATAATCGGAGTCCAACTCTTCTGCTTTCGGTTCCTCTCTAATTGGCTCAATCATCAGATGTTGCCCTTGTTTACATTGGTGCTCCATACTCCATTTTTCATCATAGTACAAACCCCTTACTGATCTTTCCTTGCTAATTTTTTTCTCATGTAGATTTACAAATGAGATCGCAGCTATCATAGTACGGGGTTGACGAGCCTTAACTTCACACCGGATCTCTGGAATAAGCCCTTCAATAAATGTATCCAGAAGTTGTCGGTTCGACCATTCTCTAGCTTGATTTGATAATCTTTCAAACTTACTCTGATATTCTAACACTGTAGAAGTTTGATGAATTTTGGCGAGCTGACAATCAATATTCTCATATTTGGATGGGCCAAAGCGAACAAGAAGCCCTCTTTTGAACTGCTCCCACGAAGGAACTCCGTGGAAAGTTTCATACCAATCGTACCACTGGAGTGCATCTCCCTCGAGTTGGATTGAGGCCACTTCTACCTTGGATTCTTCTGGGGTTCTGTAAAGATGAAAAAACTTTTCTGCCTTAGAGATCCAATTGGTCGGATCTCCATCTTTCCATCTCGGAAATTCCATCTTCATGTGTGAGTAATTTGTGTCATAATCTTGGGGCCATTTTCTTGTATTTTCAGATTTGTGCAACGTAGAACTTGAGCCCCCATTTTGTTGAAATTTGCTGAGGCTCTCTTGTAGGCTCTTTTTGAAATCATTAAGTGTTTCTTGCAGTCGATTCTCAATTCTGATTTCCAATGCTTCCATTTGTGCTTTCACCGAGTTATCAGTGGTCATTGCGTAAGACTGCAAATCTGTAATCTCAAATCCTGTTTTTGGTGTCGGGTCAAAGGCATCAACACTATCGATGCAAAGTTGCCGAGGAGGTGGACGCCAAGGGCAGTGCTACGGTCGCTGCGTTAGAGGAAGAGTAGCTACCTTGTGTTTGTGTCACTGCGTTTGTGTCATTGCGTGAGATGAGAGCACCAAGGCTGAAAGGCGACGGTTGCGACTGTTGTGACCCAAGGAAGCAATCGCAGAGCAGCCGTGTGAGGCTGCGGTGATGGCAATCGACAACTGCAGCAGTGGTGGCAACCGGTGGCTGTGGCAACGATGCAGAGCAAGGGGGGCTGCAGCAACGGTGCTGATCGAGGGGGTTTAGGTGAAGGCTGCAGTGGCTAGCAGCAGTAGTCGTTGCCGGCCGGAGCGCAGCGGCGGCGGTGGAGAAGGAGGCAGCGAGGGTCGTGGCAGACTGGGCAGCGAGCGGCGTCGTCGCTGGCTGGGCAGCAGTGGCGACGGTGGTGGCAACCGGCGTTCGCAGCAGCAAGGGGATCCACGATTGCGGCAGCAAGGGGACCCGTGACTGCGACGGTGGTAACTGCCCTGTTTCGGTCACCACCGATGCAGAGCAAGGGGAAGCAGCGGCTGGGAAGCGAGCGGGAGCAGCGGCTGGGAGGCGAGCGGCGGTCGTCGCACAGGGGAGCAGCGGCTGGAAGGCGACGGCGACGGCGCTCGAGGCGACGGCGACGACGCTCGAGGCGACGGCGGCGGCTGGAAACAAGGGCAGCAGATGTGAGTTGCCGTGATAGCCCTGTTTCGGTTACAAAAGATGCAGAGCAAGGAGGATCGGCTGCTGGGAGGCGTGCGGCGGTCGTCGCACGATGGCTGGCAGCGGTGGTGGGTCGGCTGGGCGACGACGGCGCTCGAGGGGAAGAGGAGTGCTGGAGGAGGCGCGGCTGGTGGAGGCGTGGCTGCGATCAATGAGGGGCTGCGGCAACAGAGGAACTCTGTTTCTGCAACCGCTGCAAGGAGGGGCTGCGACAACCGGCGACTGCGGCTGCGACCCAAGGGGGGGGGGGGGGCGGCACGATGGCGGACTAGGGCAGCGTCGCTGACGGTAGAAGCGGCGATGGGGTGGTCCGCTGGCTGGGATGGACGCTGGCAGCGTCGTCTCCTGGCCGGGGAACAGCGGCGGTGGTGGTCGCCGGCCGGGAACCGGGGCGATGGTGGGCGCTGGCCGGAGAGAAGCGACGGCCGGCGGGTGGGCTGGCCGGACGCAGGGGAAGCAGGGGTGCTTCTTCTTCTCTCTTTCTTTCTTTCTTTCCTTTTTTTTGTTTTTGTTTTGTTTTGATAGCTTCGTTGCAACGAGAACGCGAAGTATCGGTGCTCTGATATCAAATGATAAGACCCTAAAGTCTTATCGTAGGCTCTGATACCAAATGATAAGACCCTAAAGTCTTATCGTAGGCTCTGATACCAAATGATAAAACCCTAAAGTCTTATCGTGGAAGAAAGAGGAGAAAAGGGAATGATAATGATCGCTTCGAGGGGATCGGCCTCCTAGGGTTTGTCAAAAGACAGAATAGTATTTTTCATAGATTACCAGAAATAAACAATTACATCCCTATTTATAGAGCCCACCCAAAGTCCATCAGGACTTGAACTCTAATAATAAATAAATATTAAATAAATATTTACTTGATTCTAACTGAACCAAATCAACTCAATAAACAACTAGACTAACCAGACTCAATAAACATTATTCAAAAGCTTATAAAAAGGGTCCTAACAGGGTCATTATAGACTATATTAGGAAAGACTAACAATGTTGTGGTACATAGAAGGGAGTATGACATTGATGAAATACAACCGCTATGACTTGCATTGATAGTTGGACTTAATATAGTATTATTGTGTTTATTAGATTTATTGGCTTATTTTAACAAAAACATGGCCATATATAAAATGTTTTTTTTAAAAAAATTCCTTGGAATCTAATTAGGTAAAATTATTTTTTAAACAAATTTTGTTTTGTTTATTTTTTATTTTTAATATCTCTTTTATATTTTATCAATTAATGGCGTTGGCACATTACGTACAGACGCACCTCTCCGAGGGATTTCAGTTTCTCCCCAAAAACCCTTCTCCCCAAAATTCCTGGTGCTTGGATCGGTGGATCGATGGCTGCAACAATCTTGGATCAAAGACGGTGCGAGATCTCTAAGGAGATGACATCAAAAGATACATAATTAGATCTATATACTTGATTTCAATCCTGGCATATAAGTTATTTCCATATTTTAGATATAATATAATTATAGATTTTATGCTTACAAGTTTGTCTGTCATAAAAAGGTGATAGTGTAGAGGTTTTCAACAAAATACTTTCAGTTCAAGACCTATGCCATTGGTCCTCATTCAGTACAAGATCACCCCTTTGGCACTACATATACTGATAAACAGACTTACGTGAAGTAGAACTTTCTTCATCAAACTTCCGAAGACAAAAATTTTCACGTGACATAAGGGTGAGATATATACGATAAATGACCATGGATAAAACACTCTTAAACAGGAAATCCAATCTATGTAAATCTCACGGACCATTCAGGAATAAATCCAAAATCATATATGGATACTCAAGCTTAAGAATATTCCAGAATGTTAGCTCAACAAATCTAAAATCTAAAGATACAAAAAGGCACTAATTTAACAATAGAAAAACCATCATGTAATTTTTTAAAAGAAGTTTAAAATAACTTCTAACAAGAAAATTATAAATTTTATGAGTCAACGCAACTATGAGTAGCCCTAACAATATCAATCCACAAGCGCTAATAGTTGTTCAAATATTCCAAAATCCTCCTCCTTTGCAAAGTAAATTTTATCATAAGGATTTTGATGATGAAATTAATTGATGAGTTTATGATCTAATTTGCATTTTGAGTGATGCAAGACTAACATTGATCAGAAATGATAAACCGATTAAAGCAAGAGGAATCAGATATTGAGTCTGAGTGAAATATGAGATTGGACGTTAAGTTGGAGGATCGGTCGATGTACTGGCAGAAGAATTTCGTGCCATGAGTTTGGGCATTGGGCCAAAAGATCAGACATTACACCAAGGAGATCGAAAGTTGCAGAAGTCAACATGGCGATTGGTCAATACGCCGAAAAAGAGGACGATGCCTTAAGGATCGGACGAAACGTCGGATGAGCCAATGATATGCTGGACAAGATAGGATTTATACTAGTAATCATGTGTCTAGATCGAGCTAGTTTAGGACTAATTAAGTCAGTTTTGGGATGAAACAATGCTAACTCAATTAGGGGCCACTTGGGCCTGAATCAAGGTTGAATTGAGCTTGTTGTTCGGCCTATTCAATGACTTGTCACAGGGTCTAGCGGTAGTATTGCCCAGACTGGGTGGTGGTACCGTCCTAACACAATCTCTCAAACTATGTCAAGCGCTGGTACCGTCAGACTGGATAGTGATACCGCCTAGACATAGTCTCCTAGATTGTGTCAAGCGATGATATCACCAAACTGGACAGTAGTACCACCCAATGTCAGTGTGTCAAGCGGTGGTACTACCTAATGTCAGACTGATAGGTGGTGGTACCTTCAATACCCTGAAAACCTAGGGATTTAAATTTTGGCTCCAATTTTTGAAGCCATTTGGGGTTTATAAATACCCCACAAATTCCTACTTGATAAACACACGAAAGTAGAACAAAAACTTTATGATTCTAAGGTTGTAATATCTTAAAGTGCAGAGTCCCTCCTCCTAGAGTTTAGTGATAGTCCTAAGGGAGGTGTGTGAGGGAACACTTGCAAAAAAGGGGTGTAAAGGTTCTCTTCTGAGATCATGAAAAAGAGAAAGAGTTATAAGAGGGTAGTAGTATTAAGATCAATACGACACTAAGAGGGCTTTGGAGGGGTGGGGGGGGAGGGGGTAGTGAATTAGTGCAGCGATAAAAATGACGGTTATGATTCCAAATCTTTCCGAGTTGATAAAAATGTAACAAAGAAATCATATCGAGAAGATGTTGACTTGAGGTAAATGTGCAATGCAGAGTGTAGCTAAGTAATGAAAGTAAGTAGTAAGAAAAGAACACATCAGATTTATAATGGTTCGATCGTTGTGACCTACTTCCACTTCCGATTCTTCCTCTATCGAGATCATCGACATCTACTAATGGTCTTCCTTCAATGGGCAAAGACCAACTACCCTCTTACAACACTTTCTCCATTTCATAGGTTTAGGAGGTAACAATTATAAGCCTCACACCTCACATAAATGATCACAAGACTTAGGGAGGAGGACACTCAGCACTTTTACAATACTTTCACACCCCAACACTTCAAGATTTTTGTTCATGCTTTGTTTTTTCTTCATATAGAAAAGAGTGGGGTATTTATAAGCTTTAATGGCTTAACAATTGGAGCCAAAAAGTGTCTAATCTCGGATTTTCAGGATACTAGCGGTACCACCGCTATTATCGGGCGGTACCACCACTTGCAAACTGACACTAGGTGGTACCACTGCTCAGTCTGGTGGTACTACCGCTTGACAAAACCTTGGAGATTGGGCTCTAGCGATACCACCGCCTGACAGGGCGGTACCATCGCTTAATTGCATTAACTATTGGCAATACCATCGCCCAGACCACTTGGGAGGCTGAGCCTTAAGTAGTTCCACCGCCCACCCTAGGCAGTGCCACTGCTTGGCATGGCTCCAAGTGGCCGAGTGGGCCATCCATCCGGCCCAACTTAGTCCTATTTTAGACCTAGTTGGCCCTTAATTGAGTTAGTAGGATTTCTCCGAAATCTAACTCAAATTAAGACCTAACTATATCAATTAAGGCTAAAATAATTACAATCAAGCAATCTAGTTGTCCGACACGTTAACTCTTCATCCGAACTCCCGGCAAAACTTCCGACGAACTCCCGACGAGCTTCCGGTGAACTTTCGATACATCATTTAAATATTCGGTGTATTGCCTAATCCTCCGACATGTTGACTCCTACAACATCCGTTCTCGACACTTACTCCTGTAGGGAAATATGGGGGCAACATCACATACACAACGAAAGAACATTAAAACAAAATCCCAAACTTTCCAAAGATGTATTCGTTGTTGTGCGAAGATTAGTGCGCAAAATCCATAAAACTTAAAAGCCATGTATGAGATAGATTGTATTACCTAGGGAGATCGTATATCCATGAATCCCTGTAGATCTCTAGGAGAGGGTGAAGGAGATCAAGCGTCTTCTCTACCGGTGATCCACATAGCAGGGCTGCGACGATGCTTCTCAAATCTCTAGGCCTGTTATCTAAGGAGGAGATGGGGGGAGGATAATAAGAGGTGACAACCAAGAGAGGCTCTAGTCTATGAACCATTGGTTCCCTCCTATTTATAGAGGTCCCCTATCAATATAATGTTGAATCTCATATTTTGATGATGAAATCAATTAGTAAATTATTTGATCAAATCTATATGTTGAGAAAAGTGTGCAATATTAACTATGATAGCGATCAAGGCATAGAAAAAAATGAAGTGCCTGAGTCAAAATTAAAATTTCGTTGGGAGTTCGAGAGTTTATTGAAAATTTGGAGGTTCGTCAGAAATGCTGTCGGAATTGACCTAGAAGAAGCTCGTCGGAACTCACTAAGAAGATCATCATGAAGTCTAAGAGCTTGCTAGAAGTCCATTGGAAGATTGCCAAGATATCGTCGGAAGTCTATCGGAAGATCGTCGGAAGCTCGTCGGTAGAAACCTAGACTTACCAGGCTTATTTTTTTTAGTGTATGCCTTAAAAATAGTTGTTAGCACATAGTTAGGGTTAGGTTTGAGAGATAATCCCATTAACCCTGTTAAGGGCCAATTGGGCCCATAATTAAATTGGTTTGGATCGGATTTAAGGCCCAACCATGTTGTTGGACCTTGTTTGGTGGTGGCACTACCAGATTGGGGTGGTGGAACTACCCAAGGAGTAGTCTCCTAAGTGGTTTGGGCGATGGTATCGCCGGCAATTATTACTACCAAGCGGTGGTACCGCCCTCTCAAGTAGTGGTACCGCTATAGCTCAGTATCCGAGACTCTATCAGGCGGTGGTACCACCAGACTGGGCGGTGGTATTGCCCAATGTCAAAGTGTCGGGTGGTGGTACCATCGGTACCCCGAAAATCCAGGATGAGACACTTTTTAGCTCCAATTTTGAAGCCATTGTGGTATATAAATACCCCATACTTTTTTGCATAAAAGGATAACAAAGTGTATAAAAAGTGTTGTAAAAGTGCAAGAGTCCTCCTTCTCTTTAACTTTGTAATCATCCAAGAAGAGGTGTGAGGCTGGTAAGGATTATCTCCTAAACCTATGAAAAGGAGAAAGCATTGTAAAGAGGTGGTTGGTCTTCACCTATTGAAAGAAGACCATTAGTGGATGCCGGTAACCTCAATGGAGGAGGAATCGGAAGTGGATGTAGGTCACAACGACCGAACTACTATAAATTTTGGTGTGTTTTTTCCTTACTACTTATTCTCTATACTGCATTTTACTTTACTTTATTGTAAACTATCCAATCCCCTCTTCTTTACTCACTTGCAAATTGTCCAATCCCCTCTTCTCTACTCAGTTGTAAACTTATTTGAGTCTAGCTAACGGTTTTCGTCGAACGTAGAATTTTATCGAATGAAGTTTTTCAAAATCATTGAAACTTGTCATTTTTATCCGCTGCACTAATTCATCACCCCCCCCTCTTAGTGTCATTCTTGAGCATAACAATTGGTATCAAAGTGAGATCATTTTAGTTTGAAACCCAAGAGAGATGATATTTGCCGGCAACCAAGAGGGCCACTCAATCACATGTCCACCCATGTTCAATGGGACGGATGACACTAATTGGAAAACTAGAATGCGGATTTTTCTAATTTCTATGGATTTTGAGTTACGAAACATTATGAAAATGACTTTCAAAAGTCTTCTCTTCCAACGATAGGAATGAGTTGGAGAAGAAGACTTTCACTTTAAATGCTAAGGCTATGAATGCCTTGTTTTATGCTTTAGATAAAAATAAGTTCAATCGAGTGTCTATTTATGAAATAATTTTTAATATTTGACATACACTCGAAATCACTCATAAGGGCACTAATAGAGTAAAGTAGTCCAAAATTAATCTTTTAGTCCATACTTATGAATTGTTTCGGATAAAACCAAGTGAGACCATTGGAGACATGTACACCCAGTTTACGGATGTCCTCAATGGTCTAAAAGGACTTGGTAAAAGTTTTTCTAATTTCGAATTTGTTAACAAAATATTAAGATCTCTCCCAAAGAGTTGGGATCCTAAAGTAATGACAAATCAAGAAGCCAAGGATTTGAACAACTTTCTGCTCGAAGAACTTATTGGGTTTTGATGACCTACGAAATGACTTGCAATGCTTATGAAGAGCTTAAGAATAACCTTCCAAAGAATAGGAAGGATATGACACTAAGAACTCATGAAGACCACTTGAAAGAAAATTTAAGTGATAAGGACTATGATGATGACTTGGCACTCTTGACGAGAAAGTTTAAAAATTTCACAGAAAGAAATAAATCTAAAAATGACACTAAAAATAAAATTGAACCTAAGAAAGAACAAGTTATATACTACGAATGCAAGAAGCCGGGACATTTCAAAGGTGAATGTCCCCAACTAAAAAAGAAATAACCAAATAAGAAGAAGGCATTTAAAGCAACGTAGGATGACTCTAGCGATTCTGAAGACGAAGAACAAAGCAATAAGGAAGTCGCTAACTATGCACTAATGGCTATTAGAGATGAGGTAAGTAGTTCATTAGATACAAATTTATCTTTCAATGAGATTTTAAGTGCTTTTCATGATTTGTTTGATGAATGTAGAATAATGAGCAAAAAATTTAATTGTTTAAAAAAGGAGCATGCCCTTTTAAATATTGAATGTGAAAAACTTAAGCATGATAGTCCTTCATTGCCTCCGTGCACAAAGTGTGACCACATAGATATATTTGAGAAAGAAAACTTGCTACTCAAAGAAACTCTAAAAAAGTTTAAGGTTAGTAGCAAATGAACATGATCCTTGCCAATAAGGGCCACGTTAATAGAAAAGGCAGAATCGAATTTGTGAGTAGCTCTCACCAAAATCCAACCACCTTTGTTAAAGGACCTACCTTGCATGTATCACCCCCCACCAAATGTAATTTTTATTGCAAACTCGGATATGTTACTTATAAATGTCTATTTAAGAGATATAGTCCACATAAATTGATTTAGGTTCCTAAAGAAACTATAAAGAACTCTATACAAAATGATAAGTCGAGTAGACTGATTCTTAAGATACCTAAGGTCAAATGGTTATTTAAAAATCATCCTTTTTTTAGAAATATTTACCATCACAAGCTAGGAGTAAGAAATGGTACATTGATAGTGGATGCTTAAGGCATATGACCGGAGATCCATCTACTTTTCTAAGCTTACTAGCCAAGATGAAGGGTATATCACATTCAGAGATAACAATAAGGGTAAAATCATTGGCAAAGGAATCATAGGTAACAAATCCAACTTTTTTTTGAAGATGTGTTGCTGGCTGATGTCTTAAAGCATAATCTTTTGAGTATTAGTCAATTGTATGATAAAGGATACATCATTAGATTTGAATCCAATGCTTGCATTATTGAAAAACTATACAAAAATACACCTATGATTGACCTAAAATAAAATAATGTGTACATTATTGACATTGATGATCTTTATAATGAATTATATTTTTCAATTTTGAATGTCGACGCCTGGCTTTCGCATAGGAGATTAGGTCATTCTAGTATGAAACTAATCTCTCAAATCTCATCTAGAGAACTTATAAGAGGTATTCCAAACATTAAGTTTGTTAAAAATAATGTGTGATGCTTGTCAATTAGGAAAACAAATAAAAGGTAGTTTCAAGTTAAAAAATCAAATAAGCACCTCTAGACCATTGTAATTAATCTATATGGATTTGTTTGGACCAATTGATATAATAAGCCTAGGAGATAGCAAATACGCCTTTGTAATTGTAGACAATTATAGTAGATACACTTGGATATACTTCTTGGCATAGAAAAGTGATTGCTTTAGGTATTTTTTTAAGTTTTGTAAACTTATTCAAAATGAAAAAAGCTTTATGATTTCATCAATTCGGAGTGATCACAGTGGTGAATTTCAAAACCGTGATTTCAAAATTTTTTATGAATCTAATGGATACAACCACAATTTCTCTACTCTATGAATTTCTCAATAAAATAGAGTAGTAGAAAGAAAAAATAGGAGTTTATAAGAAATGACAAGAACCATGTTGAACGAACATAGCCTACCCAAATATTTTTGGGCCGAAGCCATTAACACGGCATGCTATGTCATGAATAGGGTTCTAGTAAGACAATTACTTTCCAAAACTCTTTATGAATTATAAAATAATAAAAAACCTAATATTTTATATTTTAAAGTTTTTGATTGTAAATATTTTATCTTGAATGAAAAAGATGCCTTAGGAAAATTTGATGCAAAATCCAATGAAGAAATTTTTCTTGATTATTCTTCTATTTCAAAAGCCTTTCACATCTTTAATAAAAGAACTTGGGTTACAGAAGAGTCTATTCATATTGTCTTTAATAATGTCTTCGAATTTAAGAAAAATAATTTTGATGATGATCTTGATTTTGATGCTTTGAATTTAAATGAATCATCTCTTCCAACTTGCAACTTGGATATATCTTCTTCTGAAACATCCTTACCTAAGGAATGGAAGTATGTAGATGCTATCCTAAGGAGCTAATCATATGAGATACATCAAAGGGTGTTCAAACTCATTCTTCCTTTAAATTTTTTTGTGCCAATATTGTTTTTCTTTCTCAAATTGAACCAAAATGCATTGACAAAGCCTTGAAAGATGATTCATGTGTTATTACAATGCAAGAAGAATTGAACCAATTTGAGATAAATGAGGTGTGAAAGCTTGTTATAAGACATTGTGACCATTTAGTTATTGGTACTAAATGGGCCTTTAGAAACAAGCAAGATGAATTTGGTATCATGGTTAGAAGCAAGACTAAATTAGTGGCCAAGGGTTTCAACTAAGAAGAAGGTATCGATTATGAAGAAGCCTTTGCTCATGTGGTAAGATTAGAAGCCATAAGGATGCTCTTTGCTTATGCTAGTAGTAATAATTTTAAGTTATTTTCAAATGGATGTTAAAAGTGCTTTCTTAAATGACTTTATTGTTGAATCTCGTATTTTGATGATGAAACCACTTGATATGTGTTTATGATTTAAACTGCATTTTGAGCGATGCAGGTCTACTCGATCAGGTTTAGACAGTTGACGCAGGAGGAATTGACGTTGCGCCGGAAGAGATCACGTCAGGATATTGGATGGATGAATGCTTCGAACGTCGGGCATCGGGCCAAGGAGAGCGAAATTGCGCCAAGGATATCGGGGTTGCGGAGGTCAACCGCCGATTGGGCAACAAGCCGCAAGAGAAGACGATGCACCGAAGAATCGGACAAAGCGCCAACCAATGACGTGCCGGGCAACAGAATGTCAATTCGCATTGTAATAATTGTCTAGATTGGAGTTGAGTTTTGGTTTGTGTGTGCAGGATTAACTATGATAACGATGAAGACATAAAGCGAAACAAAGTGCTGGAGTCAAGCGCGAAGGATTTGTTGCGAGTTCGAGAGTTCGACGGAAGTCCGAAGGTTCGTCGGGAATGCTGTCGGAACTAGCTGAGAATGAGTAGGGAGCTTGCCGAAGGGTTTTTCGGAAGCTCGCTGGAAGGTTCGTTGGAAGTTCGCGGAGCTCACCGAGAAAGATCGGAGCTTGCCGAAGAAGCTCGTTGGAACTCGCCAAGATCAAATCGTGAAGTCTAGGAGCTTGCCGGGAGTCCGCAGAATGGTTTTCGAGAGTTTATCGGAAGACCGTCGGAAGTTCGCCGGAAGCTCGCCGAAAGAAGTCTTAACTTACGGACTTTGTAATAGCTTAGAAAATGTCTTTAAATTCGTAGTTAGCACATTAATTAGGGTTAGGATTAGGTGTTAATCGTATAACCCAAGTAGGGGCCAATTGGGCCCGAGTTCGGACTGGTTTGGGCCAAGTTTGGAGCCCAACCAGTGAGCTGATTTGGCCTAGGCGGTGGCACCGCCCAGCACCCGAGAGCTGGGCGGTGACACCTCCTGGGCTGGGCGGTTGCACCGTCCAGCACCCGAGCACTGGGCGGTGGCACCGCTTGGTTGGGCGGTGGCACCGCCAGCATCGGGAACATACGAGAATTCAAATTTTTGGAGCCCAAATTTGAATCCTCTTGAGGCCTATAAATACCCCTCAAGTCTCAACTGAGAAAACAACTTTTTGAGCAGCAAGTGTTTGAGAGAAAGGTCTTAGAAAAGTCCTAGCTAATCTTGTTTTCATTTTGCTAGTGTTCACCTCCTTCTTTCTTGCTGAAAATTTGTAAGAGAGTGAACCGCTTGTAAAGAGTTGTAAAAGGGGTATTTACCCTTCCCTTTCAAGAGATTTGCTAGTGGAAGGTGGGAGCCTCATCGAAGAGGGGCCTCGCAAGTGGATGTAGGTCATTTGACCGAACCACTTTAAAATCGGCGTAATCTCCGGTTTGCGTTTATGTTTATGCATTTATCTTTCTGCAAACCTTTACTTTGCTAAGTTCACTGCCCTCATCTTATTACGTACGCTTTCAACGCAATTGAAACAGTTTCAAACGAAACATTATTTTTATCGTACGAAAGATTTTCTAAAACCGAAGTTTTAATCTGCTGCACTAATTCACCCCCCCCCTCTTAGTGCCGCTCCGATCCTAACATTTATTTCCGAAGAAGTGTATATTGAACAACCACCATGTGTTTAAGTTAACTAAAGCTCCATATGAATTAAAACAAGTTATGAGGGCTTGGTATGAGAGACTTAGCTCATTTCTTATCCAAAATTTATATTGATGATATTATTTTTAGTTCTACAAATGAATCTTTATATGAATTATTTTTCAAGAGTATGAGGCAAGAGTTTGAAATGAGTTTAATGAGTGAACTAACTTTCTTTTTAGGCTTACAAATCAAATGATAATATTTTTCTTAGTTAAACCAAATATACATTAAAATTGCTAAAACAGTTTAATATGGATGGTTCAAAAGCTATCAATACTCCTTTGAGTACCTCCACTAAGTTAGACATGGATGAAAGTAGAGAAAGCTTTAATAAAAAAATTTATAGGAGTATGATAGGTAGTTTACTATACCTCACCACAACTAGATCAGACATCATGTTTAGCGCAGGACTTTGTGCTAGATTTCAATCTAATCCTAAGCTATCTCATCTTAAAGTCGTTAAAAGAATTCCTAGATATCTTAAAGGAACCCCTAATATAGAATTATGGTATCCAAAATCCGAAAACTTTGAATTAATTGCTTATGCTGATGTGGATTTTGTTGGCTATAGAGACGATAGAAAGAGCACATACGTAACATGACAATTCTTAGGTCATGCACTTATTTCTTGGTCTTCCAAGAAACAAAACTCGGTTGCATTATCCACAACCGAAGCAGAGTATATAGCAGCTGGTACTTGTTATGCACAAGTTGTATGGATGAAAAATATATTAGAAGATTATAAGATTCACCTTAATAATATTCCCATAAAATGTGATAAGACAAGTGCAATATGTTTAACAAAAAATCCTATTTGACATTCTAGAACTAAACATATTGACATTAGGCATTATTTCATAAGAGATCATGTTAATAACTATGATATATTTTTAGAGTTTATTGATACGAAACATCAATTAGCCAATATCTTTGCAAAACCTTTAAATGAAGAATAATTTGATTTTATTAGAAGAGAGTTAGAGATATTAAATTATCTAAATGCATGAGTTTGTTGTATATATTTTCTGGACTTTCTTAATTTTTTTTCGTAAAAAAGGCTTTCATGAAATCCGGAATATCAATTTACTTGGTATCAAATTTATTTCATACCCTTGCTCTATCACTTAATGATTTTAGATACACTTACTCCATTCATTAATGGATTTCATTAACAAATACATCTCTCATGGATTTCATTCATGGATTTTTGATCCTACATTTGATGCTCATTTTCCATGAATTCTTCCTTTTCTCATGAAAGAAGAATTTTTATGGACTTTTAGTATGTGATGATCACTTGCATGAATAAGGATTTAATTTTGTTGGACATTTTGATCCTTTTAATGAATCATTTCTCTTTGTTAAAGTAGAAGCGTAATTTGATGAAACTCATTTATTGTTTTTGATTTGACTTGGTTCAAATCCTTTCATGAATTTGATTCTTGATGAATTCCTCCCTTACTCTTCTTCCTCTTCTTCTCATATTTTTTATGACAAAGGAAGAAAGAAACTTGCACATCTCAAGAAGAACCAAAGAGCTTTTGCATATCTAAAGTAAAAATGTTAGCTTATCCATTTAAAAAACCAAAAGTAGTTATCATACAAAGTTTTGCTTACCTTCCTTTTTGGCTTGATTTTTTAACACACTTGCATTATTAAATGGTTCTCCTTTTTGTTGATTATAGAGAGGGAGAAATGTGATAAATTGATGACAAATTAGCTTATGAATGCTTAAAATAATGTGTAAAATGTATCTTATCATAAATGCTTGAATGTTTTACGAATGCTTAAAATATGATTGGAATCGTAAAATACATCGCAACACATTGCAAATACTTGAAACATATCAAAATGTATTACATATGCATCATATGTATCATAGATACTTGAAATGTTTCATGAATTCTTGATAAATGTCTATCATTATGATAAGGTATCATGAGCTTAATTTCCTACTTACAATTGACATCATGTCTCGAATTGATGAATTGTCATCTTTGAAATTTGAATCTTGCTAAATTTCATATTTGAAATTCGTATCATACTAAAAAATGATGATTGTCTATCATCATTTTATATTGGACTTAAAAATGGATATCATACCTTGACATCATTTATATTGTGATAAATACATGGTATCATATTTTGAGATGATAAATTATGATTGGTATCATGATGTTCATCAATAAGTTTAAATGCATATAACTTATCGATTTGATGCTTAAATTCAAAGGCCTTGAATTCAAGAGTGTCTTTTCTCAAGTATGACATATAGATAGTGAGAGTTAAGGTTAACTCAGTTATCAATTGATTGTCATAATAAAAAAGAGAGATTGAATCTTAGATTTTGATGATTAAATTAATTGATAAATTATTTAATCAAATCTATATGTTGAGAAAAGTGTGTAGGATTAACTACGATAGCAATCAAGGCATAGAGCAAAACCAAGTGCCGGAGTCAAGATCGAGATATTATTGGGAGTTCGAGAGTTCGTTAGAAATCTGGAGGTTCGTCGGAAATGCTATCAGAATTGACTGAGAAGAAGCTCATCGGAACACGCTAAGAAGATCGTTGTGAAGTCTAGGAGCTTGCCGGAAATCCGCTGGAAGATTGTCGAGAGATCATCAAAAGTCCGCTGGAAGATCGCTAGAAGCTTGTTGGAAGAAACCTAGACTTACCGGGCTTGTTTTGTTTAGCATATGCCTTAAAACTCACAATTATCACATAATTAGGGTTAGGTTTGAGAGGTAATCTCATTAACCCTGTTAATAGCCAATTGAGCTTGTAATTGGACTGGTTTGGGTTGGATTCAAGGTCCAATTAGGTTGCTGGACCCTGTCTGGCTATGGCACTGCTAGACTGGGGTGGTGGAGCTGCCTAGGGAGCAGTCTCCTAGGTGGTCTGGGCGGTGGTAGCACCCAGACTGAGCGATAATACTGCAAGCAGTTATTACTACCAGGCGGTGGTACTGCCCTATCAAGCGGTGGTACTGTCAGAGCTTAGTATTTGAGATTTTGTCAAGCAGTGGCACCGCCAGACTAAGTGGTGGTACCACCCAGTGTCAAAGTGTCAGGCAGTGGTACCGCCAGTACCCCGAAAACATGGGATGAGACACTTTTTGACTCTAATTTTGAAACCATTGAGGCCTATAAATACCTCACCCTTTTCTGCTTAAAAGGATAGCAAAATGATATCGAAGTGTGGAAAAATCTTTAAGTGTTGGGGTGTAAAAAGTGTTGTAAAAGTGTAAGAGTCCTCTTCTTTCTCTTCAACTTTGTAATCATCTAAGAAGAGGTGTGAAGCTTGTAAGGGTTATCTCCTAAACCCATGAAAAGGAGACAGCACTGTAAAGAGGTGGTTGATCTTTGCCTATTGAAGGAAGACCATTAGTGGATGTCAGTGACCTCGACAGAGGAGAAATTGGAAGTGGATGTAGGTTACAATGACTGAATCACTATAAATTCTAGTGTGTTCTTTCTTTACTGCTTATTCTCTATACTGCATTTTACTTTAGTTCATTACAAACTGTCCAATCCGCTCTTCTCTACTCACTTACAAACTTATTCGAGTCTAACTAACGGTTTTTGTCAAACTTAGAATTTCACCGAATGAAGTTTTCCGAAATCATTGAAACTTGTAGTTTTTATCCGCTACACTAATTCACCCCTCCCTCTTAGTTCCGTTGTTGATCCTACAATATAACCCTAATGGATCCGACCCTATTGGATATTGGATCTCCATCCAACTACCAAAAACTCTTAGATTAGTGGATCTCTATCCAATAATCTTTCATTGGCTCGTATTGATGGGAAATCTAGGGGCGACATCACATACATAGTAGAAGAATATTAAAAACAAAATCCCTAATTTTTCAAAGATGTGTTCATTGTTGTGCAAAGATTAGTGCACAAAAATCGTGAAACTTAAAACTATGTATATGAAAGATTGTAGTATCTAGGGAGATCGTATATCCTTGAATCCCTACAGATCTCTAGGAGAGGGTGAAGGAGGTCAAGTGTCCTCCTCTCTAGTAGTGATCCACATATTAGGGCTGTGACAATACTCCTTAAAACTCCAAGCCTCCTATCTGAGGAGGAGAAGGGAAGGAGAATAGGAGAGGCAACCAAAAAACTCTAGCTTATGAATCATTGGTTCCCTCCTATTTATTGAGGTCCCCTATCAACTTAACCTTAATGGATCCTACCATATTGGGTGTTGGATCTCCATCCAACTACCCAAGCATCTAGATTAGTGGATCTCTATCCAATAATCTCTCATTGGCTCTTATTGAATCTCATCCATAGGATCCAATAATTTAGGTGCTTATTGGATATCTAATAAGATAGGGGCTTCAGCGGATATCTAATATTCGAACCTCTACTCATCGTAATGCCTACCATATGTATGTGACCCTCTAGGCCCAATATCGAGTTAGTTGTGAGTCAAACTTGTTATAACTCCTTCTGGCTCAGTGAATTATTATCTCTATAATAATTCACTCGACTCATCGATTGTGGACGTACTAGGCCACTACGTCGCAGTCCCTAGATGATACAGGAGAATCCAATCCATTGGACCTATTTATTCTCAGTTACCATGTACCTATAGCCCCTCATCTATCTAATATCCCAGAGACCGTATACCGGGCATGGTGCGGTCAAACTCAAACGATTTCTACTCGTGTCTCGCTCTAATCAAATTCTCCTAAAGAACTCTTGCCTCAATCCAAATGACCCTGGCTTGGGATTTATCTGAGCAAGAACACATGGGATATTCCTCTAATGACACAAAGAGTGGATGATCGTCTATTGACACTCAATAGTCCTCGTAAGATTCGTTACCACTCCCGATGACCGACTGTACTTGATCTGAAACCTCCAGACCTATAAGTTCGGTATCAAAGAGTGGATTACTCATATAGGACATCCTTGATGTCTCAAGTCTAAGGACCAGATACACCACTCGGACTACGGAATCGCTGTCTGACAATAAGGCATCATCAACCATCCAATATTCCGTAAGTAGATCAATCAGTGAACTCATTCTCCAATGAGCACATGTACTATATCCCTAGTGTCCCTACACGAGTAGCTATGAGACCAACTGCATCCATCATATGGAAGGGTATATAACACACTAGTGTATCTGGTTATCTCGATGTCCCTCTCGAGTAACCTATGATCGGGATTATTTAGAATCTGTGTTTAAAGGTGAATCGGTCTCACTATCGTGATCTCATCATGATCTGATTCTCATTGCACAGATCCATGGACATCACAATATATTCAAGCAATAGGCAATATAAAGTGATAAAATATTAAATAATAATAATAAGCAAAAAGATTGCATGTCAAGTCACACCTACCATCAGTCACGTGATTGGCTTGTAGGGTACCTATGACTAGCTATCTCCCACTTGACCTAAAACCAATCACCTATGTGTCTGATTCCCTTAAGATACTTGTGACACTCATAGACAATATGAGATAATGGCTTTGTCAATGGATCTGCGATGTTATCTTCAGATGGAACTCTTTCCTCTACTACATCTCCTCGGGCCACGATCTCTCTAATAAGCTGGAATGAACATTTCTGATAAGACCTAGGTTCCTTTGTTTAAGCAATCACCCCATTGTTGGCGTAATATAAAGGAATCGGCTCCTCACTACCCGGCACCACTCTCAGGTCTGTGATGAACTTCTTCATCTAGACTCTCACCTTTGCTACCTCTGTTGTAGCAATGTACTCCGCCTCTATGATCGAGTCAGCAGTAGTATCTTGCTCGGAACTCTTCCAGCATACTGCTCCTCCATTTAGGGTGTACACATACCCTAAATTTGACTTTTTATCATCGATATCAAATTAAAAACTCGAGTCTGTGTAGTCTTCAACCTTGAGGCTACTACATCCATATACCAATAAAAGATCCTTAATCCTTCTCAAGTACTTAAGGATATACTTTATTACTTTCCAATGCTCCAAGCTTGGATCCACCTAATACTTGCTCATGATACTCAAAGCATGCGTTATATCAGGCCTAGTACATAGCATGACTTACATGATAGACCTTAGCGTTGAGGCATAGGATATCATATCTATATTTGCCCTTTTTTTAGGAGTCTTTGGGGACATACTCCTAGAAAGCGACATCCCATGTCTCATCGGTATGAGACCACTCTTGGAATTTTTCATGCTAAACCATTTGACAATGATGTCTATGTACCTAGATAAGGACAAGCCAAGCATCCTCTTGGATCTATCTTTATATATCTGAAGCTCCAAGATATAGGATGCTTCCCCTAAGTCCTTTATAGAGAAGTGTCTAGATAACCAAGCCTTTACTATGGATAGCATTCCTACATCATTCTCAATGATTAGGATGTCATCCTATATAACACCAAGAAGGTGATAGCGCTCCCACGTACTTTCCTGTACACACAAGGCTCATCTTCGTTCTTAATAAAGTCATAAGATCTGATTGTCTCATCAAATCTTATGTTTGAACTTCGGAAAGCTTGCTTTAGTCCATAAATGAATCTAAGCAACCTGCATAATTTATTTAGGCAGTTCTTGGACATGAAACCCTTAAGTTGTATCATATATACCTCCTCCTCAAAGTTGCCATTGAGGAACACGATTTTCATGTCCATCAACCAGATCTTGTAATTAGAGTGTGCTGTAATAGCTAATAGAATTCGAATGGATTTTAGCATGGCTACAGGTGAGAAGGTTTTATCATAGTCAATACCTTGCCTTTGACGATACCCCTAAGCCACTAGCTTTGCTTTATAGGTCTCTATCTTTCCATCTACTCCGATCTTCTTTTTGAAGATCCACTTGTAACTGATGGGTACAATACCCTCGAGTTCATTAACTATGTTCCAAACCTTATTAAAGTACATGAAATCCATCTCAGAATTCATGACTTCTTGCCACTTCCCGAAGTCTATACTTGTAATAGCCTCCTCGTAGGTTTGAGGATCAATAGCCTCCCAAAGCACTCAAAGATACTTGGGACGACTCTAGTGCATCCAAAGATGAGGATGTTAGGATCAAGAGCACTAAGGGGGAGGGGGGGGGTTTGAATTAGTGCAGCAGATAAAAACGTCAACTTCGTCAAATATCTCGTACGATAAAAACCGTTTCCGATGTAAAATCGATTTCGGAAACTTAGCTTGAAAGCATATGTAAATGTATTGAAGGCAGTAAGTTATTGTAGGGGTTTGCAGTAAGGTAATAGGAGGAAACAAAATATAAACCAGAGAAGATGGGAGTTTATAGTGGTTCGGTCAATCGTGACAGACATCCACTCCTCCGATTCCTCTTCCGTTGAGGCCACCGACATCCATTAATGATCTTCCTTTACTAGGCAAAGATCAACCTCCTTCTTACACCCCTCTTCTCCTTTTATTGGGTTTAGGAGACAACCCTTATAAGCACTCACTCTCCTCTCTAAAATAGAATCTTAACACTTAAGCTAGAGGAGGGATTTCTCAACTGATTTCTATAGCATTTTTTTCTTTTTTGCTCTCCGTGCTTGTGTGTATTAACCAGGGATGAAAGGGGTATTTATAGGCCCCAAACCAATTTGAATTTGGAGCTCAAAACTATCATCTCTCGGAATTCTGGGGTATGGTGGTTGCACTGCTTGACTAGGGCGGTTGCACCGCCCAACTTTCATGGGAGACCTTCTCTTGGGCGGTGCCATCGTCGACCCTAGCGATGCCACTGTTAGGATCGGAGTGGCACTAAGAGGGGGGGGTGAATTAGTGCAGCAGTGAAGTGCGATAAACTTTTCACGATTTAAACACTTTTCGTAAACTTCGTACGATAAAAGCAACGTTCTCGTTTAAAACCGTTTCGATTGCGTTTTAACTTGAAGAGATAAGTAAGACAGAGACAAAGCAGTATAGCATTAAAGTGCAAATGGTTTACAGTAATATAAATGACAATAAGTAAATGCAAACCAGAGATTACGCCGATTTTACAGTGGTTCGGTCAAATGACCTACATCCACTTGCGAGGCCCCTCTTCGATGAGGCTCCCACCTTCCACTAGCAAATCTCTTGAAATGGAAGGGCAAATACCCCTCTTACAACCTTTTACAAGCAGTTCAACCTCTTACAAATTTTCAGCAAGAAAGAATGAGGAGAACTCTAGCAAATTGAAAACAAGAAAGGCAAAGACTCTCCTAAGACTTTTCTCTCAATCACTTGCTGCACAAAACTTGTTCTATCAGCTGAGATTTGAGGGGTATTTATAAGCCTCAAGAGGATTCAAATTTTGGGCTCCAAAATTTGAATTCTCTTTGGGTTCCCGAATGCTGGAGGTGCCACCGCCCAGCCAAGCGGTGCCACCGCCCAGCGCTCGGGTGCTGGACGGTGCAACCGCCCAGCCAAGGAGGTGTCACCGCCCAGCTCTCAGGTGCTGGGCGGTGCCACTGCCTAGCCTAGGCGGTGCCACCGCCTAGGCCAAATCAGCTCACTGGTTGGGCTCCAAATTTGGCCCAAACCAGTCCGAACTCGGGCCCAATTGGCCCCTACTTGGGTTATAGGATTAACACCTAATCCTAACCCTAATTAACGTGCTAACTACGAATTTAAAGACATTTTCTAAGCTATTACAAAGTCCGTAAGTCAAGACTTCTTCCGGCGAGCTTCCGGCGAACTTCCGATGGTCTTCCGATAAACTCTCGAAAACCATTCTGCGGACTCCCGGCAAGCTCCTAGACTTCACGATTTGATCTTGGCGAGTTCCAACGAGCTTCTTCGGTAAGCTCCGATCTTTCTCGGTGAGCTCCGCGAACTTCCAACGAACCTTCCGGCGAGCTTCCGAAAAACCCTTCGGCAAGCTCCCTACTCATTCTCGGCTAGTTCCGACAGCATTCCCGACGAACCTTCGGACTTCCGACGAACCTTCGGACTTCTGTCGAACTCTCGAAATCGCAACAAATCCTTCGCGCTTGACTCCAGCACTTTGTTTCGCTTTATGTCTTCATCGTTATCGTAGTTAATCCTGCACACACAAACCAAAACTCAACTCTGATCTAGACAATTATTACAACGCGAATTGACATTCTGTTGCCCGGCATGTCATTGGTTGGCACTTCGTCCGATTCTTCGGTGCATCGTCCTCTCTTGCGGCTTGTTGCCCAATCGGTGGTTGACCTCCGCAACCCCAATATCCTTGGCACAATTCCACTCTCCTTGGCCCGACGCCCGACGTCCGAAGCCTTCTGCCATCCAATACCCTGACGTGATCTCTTCCGGCACAACGTCAATTCCTCCTGCGTTAACTGTCTAATCCTGATCGAGTAGACCTGCATCACTCAAAATGCAGTTAAACATAAACATAATTATCAATTAGTTTCATCATCAAAATACGAGATTCAACAATCTCCCCCTTTTTGATGATGACAACTAATTGATGACTAACAGAGTTAACTTTAACTCCCCGGAGTTTAACCAAACTCCCCCTATCAATATGCCATTGATAGAACACTTGGATTATCCCAAATCCAAGTAACATTCATCACTAGTTCTGATAACCATTTAAACCATCATGCAAATATTTAAAATATTCAATTTAATGCATGAAGTCATCAATATACTTCTCCCCCTTTGTCATCAACAAAAAGGAGAAGTTCCTACTCTTATGTGTTTAGAGAAAAAAAAGTTTCATACATTGCATGAAAATCATAGTATCAAATTTTATCATCATGCAATCTAGCAATTAACGATGTGTAAGTTTAGCATGTTTGCATTTCTTGATATAACAACTAATTGCTTCTCTTTAGACTACATGCTAGTAAGTTTCAAGCTAGCAAATTTTTGCTTCCTTTGCAATATTTGAGCTAGCAAAGTTTTTGAAAAAGTGAGCAAGTTTTGCAACATACAAGCTAGTAAAAATTTCGAAAGCAAATGCAAAATAGCTTTCTTATGTAGGCCCATGACTCTTGCTTCCTATTGCAATGTGCAAGTTGCAAGTTTTTGAAATATCCAAGTTCAACATTGGATACCAACATTGCATAATTAACATAATCTCCTAGTTTTATCATTATGCAATTTTGCTATCATCATAGATATGCAAGGTAGTATGATAGTAATTTCTACAACATACAAGCTAGCAAATTTTACAATATTTTTAGAGCATGCAAGCTAGTAAAATGTTTGAAAAAGTGATCAAGTTTTACAACATACAAGCTAGCAAAAATGTTAAACTAGCAAGAGATAATGTTTTACATGAGGCAAGTAAACAATTTGGCAAATGTTACATTTGCATCTTCTGTTTTGAGAAGTGCAATTTTTGCTTTCATCTTGAATTATGCAAGCTAGTTAGTTTGCCTCTTTTCATGATGTCCACGCTAGAAATTCTTGCTCCCCTTTGTCATTGTCAAAAAGAAGGGAAGACCCTTATATCAATTTTCATATTATGACAAAGGTAAGTATCATTCTTATTTGTGCATCATTATATATTCAAATTAAAACATACACAATTTCAATAACCTTATTTTTCATGCATGATACCGAAAAATAAATCAATCATCATTAATAAGCATATCATACATGATACTCAAACATTAAAATTTTCAAGCATTTATCAACATGTTGATCATGATACCAAACATTCATCATTTAAAGCATTCATGATACACATCATATGCAATACATCACATAAAAAGCATAAGTGTTGCATGCATCATTTTAGCAACAATTCGTAGCATTTCATCATATGACAAGATATCAGCAAGTAAAATTACAATGCTAGTTCTTGATATCTTAATATGATGCAAACATGGCATATGGCAATCATAGCATTTCGATTATCAATTTTCCATATATTTCGATGCAAGCTTCTTTTGATATCTCAACATAATTCAAATTTAAATATGGCACTTATTAATTCATATATTTATCATTCAAATATGACACTCATAGTATCAATTCATACATTTCTCCCCCTTTGTCATTACCGGAAAGAAGGGAGAAATCGATGGCCAAAAGATTTTAATCATTATACAAGCCAACTTACAAAATCATGTCATGATATCAAGAAAATTCAAGAAGGACATGATTCATTCAATAAATCCTTTTAATAGAGCAAAAGGATTATACAACCAAGGATCATGATTAAAATATATCAATATCATAGATCAAGTCATGATTCGTGATTCATCATAAAGCAAATTAATTTTCAATCATCTCATAAGGCTTTTAAGGAATTTTTGAAACATAGGAGAATGATTAATTTAAGCATGCAATGTTTCAATTAAATTCAAGTCATGAATACCAATACTTTCATATTGTGAGTATCAATTCATGAATACCAAAAGATATTATTTGTGATTCCAATTTTACAAGATCAAGATTATGATTTAAATAAAACTTATTCAAATCAAATCGGTAACTTGAAACTCATAATCAAGTCATCAAAATCAATTTCGAGATTCACAAAATATCATGAAATCATTAATCTTGATCTGATGGGAAAAGCATTTTTGAAGTGATTCTTTTTCATCTAAGTATGCCTTAGTCATTATATGCCAAATCAAGATAAGCATGAAAGTTCAAGACATAAAGGCAAAATCTTATAAAACAGCTAATCAAGCAAGATTTTAAACATCTATTTTCAAGCTAGAGTAAGCCAAGGCTTCAATTATCTTATGTCATGAATTCCAATAGGCATCTCAAATTATCAACATCACATTAAAAAGATATTTCAAAAAGACATATCGATAAGTGGTTCATTTGCATCATTTTATTTTTGGAAGATTCTCCTCTTTCGTAAATAAATCTAGGAGAACAAAATGAATTAAGGGAGATATAATATGATTGAAGCATTGAACATGATTCATATTTAAAATGTGTCTCATGTCATAAGTATGAATCAAGCATTTGTGAAATCCGAAATCATCCTCAAAATCACATTCAATAAATTCATACATGACAAGCATAGATTTATTGAAAAATTGATAAGATAGAGGATCGTATTTCGTTTTTATAAATTTCTATTCATGTGATTTGCTTCTTATAAACATTCCTTTACCTTTAATAAAACAAGTGTCAATATTTAAGATGGAAAGGTAAATTTCATAGAACAAATCATTAAGTATGATTCCATGATAACATCCTTTTAATATCTTGATATTCATCATCAAGTATGATTTCAAAAAAATATGTTTAAGAGAAATCATTAAGACCAAATACATGATACACTCATTTATTTTTAAAATATTCATCATGTTTATTTTCATGAGATTCACAAGATTGGTAAACTAAATTCATTAATCTCAATAGGATATAAAATTTATTTCCATTTCATATAATTGATTTCATGTGAGGGTGTTCAAATCTTTTTGTGAAAACATGTATCATCATTTAAAATCAAAACAAAAGTTTCGTCATAAAACCGTCAAGACTAAACACATAAAAAATAAAACATCATGATATCACATCTATCATCAAAAGACTATCAAGAAATTCATACATAGATGTACATACACTTTGTCATCTTAATATGTCATGAGAATGTCATCTTAATTCATCATAAAAATGATTAAACCAAAAACATGTTAATCCAAAATGAGAGTATCAAATCAATATTCACTTCAAAAACTCATGCATGACATAAAATCATCAAAATACACATGCATGAATTAATCCTAAGCATTATATATAACTATCATCCATAATGTTGCATACATCATTCAACATTTCAAAACATAACATGTATGAAACCTTAGCAATATACTTTTCATGATCAAATTTTTAATTTTTTCAAAGATGCTAAAAAGAAAAACATGATATAATTTTTGAAAAACAATTTTTTTTATATTTCCTATTCCCACTATCTAAATTAAGAACTCATTAAAAACTTTAAGTAATTTCAAAATAATTCAAGAGAGTTGAGTTACTTACCTTGTAGTTGAAGCTCGTCAAAGCCCTCGTCGTTTCACCTTTGGAAGTTCTTGATTCATCCTTGGTTGCCTTCCTCTTCTTTGGCCACTTCCTCCGTTCAAGTTCATTGTTTATTTTAGATTTTTGTTTAATGAACTTATTAAGAGTTAGTGTTCGAAGTTCAAGTTCATCATTGTCCTCATCACTTGAGTCATCGCTCAAGTGGTATTCATTTGTCCGAGGTTCCAAATCCTTCCTGTTCTTTGGAAGGTGGTTCAAGTGTTCATTGTGTTTATCATGTGCATTGCGCACCATTTCTATTGTCATTAATGAGCCGATAAGTTCTTCAAGTGGAAAAATATTTAAATCTTTCGTTTCTTGTATTGCCGTTACTTTTGATTCCCAAGTTTTAGAAAGTGATCGTAAAACTTTACTAACAAGTTCAAAATTCGAGAAACATTTGCCAAGAGCTTGTAAACCATTGACGACATCCGTGAAACGGGTGTACATGTCAACAATGGTTTCGCTCGGCTTCATTTGAAAAAGCTCGAAATCATGCATTAAAATGTTGATTTTCTAATCTTTAACTCTAGAAGTGCCTTCGTGTGTGATTTCAAGAGTGTGCCATATGTCGAAAGCCGTTTCGCATAAAGAAACCCGATTGAACTCATTTTTGTCCAAAGCGCAAAATAAGGCATTCATAGCCTTTGCGTTTAAAGAAAACATCTTCTTCTCCAAATCATTCCATCGGTTCATTGGAAGAGAAGACATTTCAAATCCATTTTCGACTATGTGCCATAAATTCAAATCCAAAGAAAGTAAGAAAACTCTCATTCGAGTTTTCCAATAAGTGTATTCCGTCCCATTGAAAAAGGGAGGACAAATGAGAGAGTGACCCTCTTGAAAGCCGTAAAGAGCCATTTCTATTTGGGTGTTAAACCAAGGTAGAAAAACGTGGCTCTGATACCAATTGTTAGGATCGGAGCGGCACTAAGAGGGGGGGGTGAATTAGTGCAGCAGTGAAGTGCGATAAACTTTTCACGATTTAAACACTTTTCGTAAACTTCGTACGATAAAAGTAACGTTTTCGTTTAAAACCGTTTCGATTGCATTTTAACTTGAAGAGATAAGTAAGACAGAGACAAAGCAGTATAGCATTAAAGTGCAAATGGTTTACAGTAATATAAATGACAATAAGTAAATGCAAACCAGAGATTACGCCGATTTTACAGTGGTTCGGTCAAATGACCTACATCCACTTGCGAGGCCCCTCTTCGATGAGGCTCCCACCTTCCACTAGCAAATCTCTTGAAATGGAAGGGCAAATACCCCTCTTACAACCTTTTACAAGCAGTTCAACCTCTTACAAATTTTCAGCAAGAAAGAATGAGGAGAACTCTAGCAAATTGAAAACAAGAAAGGCAAAGACTCTTCTAAGACTTTTCTCTCAATCACTTGCTGCACAAAAGTTGTTCTCTCAGCTGAGATTTGAGGGGTATTTATAAGCCTCAAGAGGATTCAAATTTTGGGCTCCAAAATTTGAATTCTCTTTGGGTTCCCGAATGCTGGAGGTGCCACCGCCCAGCCAAGCGGTGCCATCGCCCAGTGCTCGGGTGTTGGACGGTGCAACCGCCCAGCCAAGGAGGTGTCACCGCCCAGCTCTCGAGTGCTGGGCGGTGCCACCGCCTAGGCCAAATCAGCTCACTGGTTGGGCTCCAAATTTGGCCCAAACCAGTCCGAACTCGGGCCCAATTGGCCCCTACTTGGGTTATAGGATTAACACCTAATCCTAACCCTAATTAACGTGCTAACTACGAATTTAAAGACATTTTCTAAGCTATTACAAAGTCCGTAAGTCAAGACTTCTTCCGGCGAGCTTCCGGCGAACTTCCGACAGTCTTCCGATAAACTCTCGAAAACCATTCTGCGGACTCCCGGCAAGCTCCTAGACTTCACGATTTGATCTTGGCGAGTTCCAACGAGCTTCTTCGGCAAGCTCCGATCTTTCTCGGTGAGCTCCGCGAACTTCCAACGAACCTTCCAGCGAGCTTCCGAAAAACCCTTCGGCAAGCTCCCTACTCATTCTCGGCTAGTTCCGACAGCATTCCTGACGAACCTTCGGACTTCCGTCGAACTCTCGAACTCGCAACAAATCCTTCGCGCTTGACTCCAGCACTTTGTTTCGCTTTATGTCTTCATCGTTATCGTAGTTAATCCTGCACACACAAACCAAAACTCAACTCTGATCTAGACAATTATTACAACGCGAATTGACATTCTGTTGCCCGACACGTCATTGGTTGGCGTTTCGTCCGATTCTTCGGTGCATCGTCCTCTCTTGCGGCTTGTTGCCTAATCGGCGGTTGACCTCCGCAACCCCAATATCCTTGGCACAATTTCACTCTCCTTGGCCCGACGCCCGACGTCCGAAGCCTTCTGCCATCCAATACCCTAACGTGATCTCCTCCGGCACAACGTCAATTCCTCCTGCATTAACTGTCTAATCCTGATCGAGTAGACCTGCATCACTCAAAATGCAGTTAAACATAAACATAATTATCAATTAGTTTCATCATCAAAATACGAGATTCAACAGCCACCACCTAGCAGGAATTCTGGTCCGAATGGGTTGATTCATTCGGCCCAATTTGGGTCTATCAAGGGCCCAATTGCCCCCAAATTATATTAATAGGATCACCTCCCATTCCTAACTTAATCTACATGCTAACTACGATATTTCTTAAGACATTTACTACAACTTCCTCCGGTGCGTCAATCGCTTCTTCCGTTGAGCTTCCGGTGAACTTCCGACGAACCTTCGCCGATGCTCCGGTGAACTTCCGGCAAACTCCTAGACTTATGACGATCCACTTGGCGCCGACGAGCTTGTTTGGCATGCTCCTGGACTTCTCGGATTTATTCCCGCAGAACTTCCGACGATAGTCCGGACTTCCGTCGAACTCTCAAACTCCCAACGTGATCATAGTCTTGACTCCGGCGCAACTCCTGCTGCATGTCTTACTTCCATCGTAGTTAATCCTGCACATGTAAAACAAAACTTCGAGCGAGACAATTAAGCCTAAGCAATTAACCAAGTTGTCCGGCATGTCATTGGTCCCTCGATGCTTCGTTCGATTCTTTAGCGCATCGTCCTCTCCTACGGCCTATTGCCCAATCGGCCAGTTAACTCCGCAACGCCAATATCCTTGGCACAATGCCTGTTCTTCTTGGCCCGATGCCCGAGTTCATGGCCCGAAGCCTACTGTTGATACTTTGACCGATCCACCGGCCCGACGTCCAATCTTCTAACATATTCCTCTAGCACAACATGATTTTCCTGCTTTAATTGTCTCATCCTGATCGAAGCATCCTGCGTCACTCAAAACGCAGATTAAATCATAAACATATATCAAGTGATTTCATCATCAAAATACGAGATTTAACAATCTCCCCCTTTTTGATGATGACAACTATTTGATGACGGAGTTAACCTTAACTCCCGGAGTTTAAACAAACTCCCCCTATTAATATGTCATATTGATAGAAACTTTTTGATTCAAAAATCCAAGTAACATGTCATCATAAACTTATGCATAACATGTCATGTCATCATAAACGGAGTTAACCTTAACTCCCGGAGTTTAAACAAACTCCCCCTATCAATATGCCATATTGATAGAAACTCTTGGATTCAAAAATCCAAGCAACATATCATCATAAACTTATGCATAACATGTCATGTCATCAACATACTTCCCCTTTGTCATCAACAAAAATGAGAAGTACAACTATTCTTGTGTTTGTGATATAAGTTCAACTTATTGCATGAAAAACATAATATCAGGTTTTATCATCATGCAGTTTTGAAGCTAGAAAATTTAGCAAGTGTTACATCATGCTTAGAACATTCAAGCTATCAAGTTTTAGATATGCAAGTTTTACAACATACAAGATAGCACTTTTGCTTCTTTTGAGATAGCAACTTCTACATCATGCAAGCTAGCAAATTAGGGATGTTCAAGAAGGCAACTCTTGCTTCTTGAAAAATGTAAATTTTGTCAACTTTGTTAGATGCACAAGTTAGCATGTTTTGCTTCTTCTTGAGATTTTAAGCTAGCAATTATCGGTGATGTTCAAGATAGCAATTTCTTATCTTTTGAGAAGTACAATTTTTGCTTTTATCTTGAATTGTGCAAGCTAACTAGTTTGCCTCTTTTCATTATGTCCACGCTAAAAATTCTTGCTCCCCCTTTGTCATTGTCAAAAAGAAGGGAAGACCCTTATATCAATTTTGACAAAGGTGAGTAATTATTCTTATTTCAAAATTCCATAATTGAGATAAACCTTGAATTCAAATTAAGGCAATTTTAATCATGATTCATATCATATGCAATACATCACATACATCATAATAAAAGGCATAAGTATTGCATGCATAATGCCAAATCATCATGTATATAAAATATAACATCATCATTACATGCATGATTCCAAATCATCATTCTATCAGAAAATGATAATTATTGATTTTCACATTATTTCAAAAAAATTAAAGTGTTGCATGCATTTTTATCTAAGGGAAAAATCATAGTGTTGCATGCATCATTCAAAAACATTTCAAGCCATGCAAGCCATAAATACAAAGAAATCATGTCATGAAGGATAAAATCATTTGAATACCAAAAGACATGATTCATATAGTAAATATCTTCTTTAAATAAAATATTAAGAAAAATCATAGGAGTATAGAAGAGATCTTGTTTTAAAAGAAAATCAAGTAATAAATCCAAGAACTCACAAGGAAAAATCATGATTCATTTAGAAAATCTCCTCTTATGAAAATATCAAGTAGAATCATAGGAGATTGATTAATGAGAAATTTTGATTTATAATAAAATCTCATGTATTGAATGTCGAGAAATTAAAATGATGATTTATATAAAAAATATCACAAGTTATATTCAAGAGAAAAATCATCATTCATTTCAACTCATTCAAATTTTCAAATCAACATTTCTTAGATATGCATGATACCAAAATATGGTTTCAAATGTTTGACATATAACATGCATAAATTCAAAAATTGAAAGGAGAAGGGAATAATTCAAAGGTACAAAGATTTCAACCATCTCATAAACAAATGTAAGACCAAGTCATTAATCTAAAATTCCATGAATTAAAATGATCATCAAAGGTAATCTCATGTTATTCCAAGAAACCAATATCATGATTTTGATAAATCTCATTTCAAATTCAAATCATCAAAATCACTTTTATGGTTCACAAAATTCATAACATAGATAGATTCATGATTTCATTGATAATATATTTTCTTTTTTTTTAAGTATTTCATTTTAAGTGATTGATTTCATGTTAGCATGCTTTTTTATTTATGTTAAATAAAAACAGGCATCAATGTTTAGGATCAAAAAATGAATTTCGTCATAAAACCATCAAGATCAATAGATTCTAAAAAATGAATTGTTATGATCAAGAAAATCCAAAAATAAAATTTAACACTTTCATGCATTCGGACATGGTTTTGCCATATTTTTTCAAATACACTCATGAAAATAACACATGCTTATCATCATGTATAACTTAAAATCTCATGCATAAAATCATCAATCATGGTATCAAAAACATTTAATATTTTCATTACATCAATATGCATTACTTCAAATCAAACATGGTTTCATTTAATCAAAAATCGAGAAATTAGTTAATCAAACATGATACCATTCAATAATGTTAATCAAACATGAAACACATTATTACTTCTTAATCACATATAGCATGATTTCATAAGGCATTTTTAATCATTTTGTTTATCATAAACATGTAATTTTCATGATTATTTTTGAAATTACTAGAATGATAAGCATGATTCCTAATTTTTGCATTTTCATTATAAAACATGTAATTTTCAAGAAAATTAATTCTAAACAAAAAAAAGGAAAATGCATCATGAAAAATATCAAGTAATTTTAAAATAAATTAAGGGGGTTTCGATTACCTCATCGTTGAATGTCGTTAAGGCGTAGTTTGCCACCTCGCCTTTCTTGATTTTCTCCTCATCTTCGGAGGAGCTCGATTCATCCCACTTTGTGTTCTTCTTCTTGTGTTCAAAGTAAGTAGTTCCATTCTTTTTATTCTTAAATTTTTATTTCTTTAATTTTTTAAATTTCATTTGTAGTTCTTGTTCACCATCACTTGAGCTTATGCTCGAGTGGTCTTTAAATGTTCTATGTCTCAAATCCTTCCTATTCTTTGGAAGGTTGTTTTATTCATCATGTGCATTATGCACCATTTCATATGTCATCAACGAACCAATTAGTTCTTCAAGTGGAAAAATATTTAAATCTTTTGTTTCTTGTATTGTCGTTACTTTTGATTCCCAAGCTTTAGAAAGTGATCGTAAAACATTACTAACAAGTTTAAAATTTGAGAAACATTTGCCAAGAGCTTTTAAACCATTGACGACATCCGTGAAATGGGTGTACATGTCAATAATGGTTTCGCTCGGCTGCATTTGAAAAAGCTCGAAATCATGCATCAGAAAATTTACTTTAGAATCTTTTACACTACTTGTGCCTTCGTGTGTGATTTCAAGAGTGCGCCAAATATCAAAAGCCGTTTCGCATGTAGAAATCCGATTGAACTTATTTTTGTCCAAAGCGCAAAATAAGGCATTCATAGCCTTTGCGTTTAAAGAAAAATACTTCTCCAAATCCGACCATTCGTTCATCGGTTTAGAGGGAAGTTGAAAACTGTTTTCAACAAAATTCTGTAAATCCAAATTCATAGAAATCAAGAAAACTCTCATTTGAGTTTTCTAATGTGTAGTCCACTCCGTTAAACAATGGCAGACGAACAACCGATAAGCCCTCTTGAAAGCCATGAAGAGCCATTTCTCTCGGGTGTAAATTCGAAATGAGAAAAATCGAGCTCTGATACGAATTGTTAGGAGTAAGAGCACTAGGGGGGGGGGGGGTGAATTAGTGCAGCGGATAAAAATGTCAACTTCGACAAATCTCTCGTACGATAAAAATAGTTTCTGACGTAAAACCGATTTCGGAAACTTATCTTGAAAGCATACGTAAATGTATTAAAGGCAGTAAGCTATTGATGGGGTTTGCAGTAACGTAATAGCAGGAAACAAAATGCAAACTAGAGAAAACGGGAGTTTATAGTGGTTCGGTCAATCGTGACCTACATCCACTCCTTCGATTCCTCTTCCGTCGAGGCCACCGGCATCTACTAACGATCTTCCTTTACTATGCGAAGATCAACCTCCTTCTTATACCCCTCTTCTCCTTTTACCGGGTTTAGGAGACAACCCTTACAAGCACTCACTCTCCTCTCTAAAATAGAATCTTAACACTTAAGCTAGAGGAGGGATTTCTCAACTGATTTCTATAGCATTTCTTTCCTTTTATGCTCTCTGTGCTTGTGTGTATTAACCAAGGATGAGAGGGGTATTTATAGGCCCCAAACCAGTTTGAATTTTGAGCTCAAGACTGTCATCTCCTGGAATTTTGGGGTTTAGCGGTTGCACCACCCAGCTTTCCTGGGAGACCTTCTCCTGGGTGGTGCCACCGCCGACCCTAGCGGTGCCACCGCCTAGCAGGAATTCTGGTCCGAATGGGTTGATTCATTCGGCCCAATTTTGGTCTATCAAGGGCCCAATTGCCCCTAGATTAAGTTAATGGGATCACCTCTCATTCTTAACTTAATCTACATGCTAACTACGATATTTCTTAAGACATTTACTACAACTTGCTCTGGTGCGTCAATAGCTTCTTCCGGTGAGCTTCCGGCGAACTTCCGACGAACATCCGACGAACCTTCGGCGATGCTCCGGTGGACTTCTGGCAAACTCCTGGACTTACGACGATCCACTTGGCGAGTTCTAATGAGCTTCTTTGGCAAGCTCCTGGACTTCTCGGATTTGTTCCCGTAGAACCTCCGACGACCGTCCGGACTTCCGTCGAACTCTCGAACTCCCAACGTGATCATAGTCTTGACTCCGGCGTAACTCCTGCTGCATGTCTTACTTCTATCGTAGTTAATCCTGCACCTATAAAACAAAACTTCGATCAAGACAATTAATCCTAAGCAATTAACCAAGTTGTCCGGCATGTAATTGGTCCCTCGACGCTTCGTCCGATTCTTCGGCGCATTGTTCTCTCCTGCGGCCTATTGCCCAATCGGCCAATTGACTCCGCAACGCCGATATCCTTGGCACAATACCCGCTCTTCTTGGCCTGATGCCCGAGTCCACAGCCCGAAGCCTTCTATCGATACGTCGACCGATCCACTGGCCCGACATCCAATCTTTTGACATATTCCTCCGGCACAACATGATTTTTTCTGCTTTAATTGTCTTATCCTGATCGAAGCATCCTGCGTCACTCAAAACGCAGATTAAATCATAAACATATATCAAGTGGTTTCATCATCAAAATACGAGATTCAATAGAGGAGTCTACCAACAAATAAGAAGTTGCAAATTACACATTAATGGCATTTGGCTACGAGGTATGTAACTCAAACGAATCTTTTTTATCTTACGATGAATTATTCAATGCCTTTAATGATTTGTTTGATGATTTTAAATTAGTTAGTAAAATGTATAAATTATTAAAAAATGACATGCTTCTCTTGTTAGTGAATTTAATAAATTAAAAAATGAGCATGATGATAGTATGTTAGCTCCTTACAATAAGTGTGAAGAGATATATTCACTTAAGAAAGAAAATATCTTACAACAAGAAATATTAGAAAATTTTAAAATCGGTAATAGATCTCTAAACATGATCCTTGCTAACAAGGGCCATGTTCATAGAAAGGAAGGAATTGACTTTGTGAGAAACACTCAACAAAAGCTAACTATCTTTGTTAAAGGTTCTATAATACATGTCTCACCTAGAGATAAATATAATTTTTGTAAAAAATATGGATATTATGCCTTCTTTTAAAAAGTATAGTCCACACAAATTAGTTTGGGTGTCTAAAGGAATCTTAAATAACTCAACGACCATAATTAAAATAGGTAGATCTATTAATGAGGGACCCAAAGTTAAATAGGTACCTAAAAGAAAATCTCGTTTCTTGTAGATATGTTTATAATCAAAAGTTAAGAGCAAGAGATGGTACCATGATAGTGTAAGGAAATCTAAGGGGCGACATCACATGCCCAGTGGAAGAATAGAAAATAAAATCTTCAATTTCCCAAAGATGTGTTCGTTATCGTGCGAAGATTGGTGTGCAAAATTCGTAAAACTTAAAAACTGCATATTTGAAAGATTGTATTACCTAGGGAGATTATATATCTCTAAATCCCTACAGATCTCTAGGAGAGGGTGAATGAGATCAAGCGTCATCCTCTCTAGCGGTGATCCACACAGTAGGGCTGCGACAATGCTCTTCAAAACTCCAAGCTTACTATTTGAGGAGAAGAAGGGAAGGAGAATAGGAGAGGCAACAAAAAAAGCTTTAGCCTATGAACCATTGGTTCCCTCCTATTTATAGAAGTCCCCTATCAATTTAACCTTAATGGATCCTGCCTTATTGGGTATTGGATCTCTATCCAACTACCCAAGCCTCTTGGATTAGTGGATTTCTATCCAATAATCTCTCATTGGCTCTTATTGGATCTCATCAATAGGATCCAATAATTTAGGAGGTTATTGGATATCCAATAAGGTAGGGGCTCCGACGGATATTTTATATTCGAACCTCTACTCATCGCAAAGCCTACCATATGTGTGTGACTCTCTAGGCCCAATATAGAGCTAGTCGTGAGTCATACCTATCAGAACTCCTTCTGGCTTAGCGAATTATTATCTCCACAATAATTCGCTTGACTCATCGACTACGGACGTACTAGGCCACTATGCCGTAGTCCCCAGATGATACAGGGGAATCCAATCCATTGGACCTATCTATCCTCAGTTACCATATACCTATAGTCCCTCATCCATCTAATATCCTAGAGACCATATACCGAGCATGGTACTATTAGACCCATACAGTTTTTACTCGAGTCTCGCTCTAATCGGATATTCCCGAAGAACTCTTTCTCTCTCAATCCAAATAACCCTAGCTAGGGATTTGTTTGAGCAAGAATACATGGGATATTCCTCTCATGACACCGAGAGTGGATGATCCTCTATCGACACTCAATAGTCCTCGTAAGGTTGACTACCACTCCCGATGATTGGTTGTGCTAGATTTGGAACCTCTAGATTTATAAGTCTAGTATCAAAGAATGGAGTACACATACCAGACGTCCTTGATATCTCAAGTCTAAAGACCAGATCCACCACTAGGACTACGGAATCATTGTCTGATAATAAGGTATTATCAACCATCTAACATTCCATAAGTGGATCAATCAGTGAACTCATTCTCCAATGAGCACTTGTACTGTATCCCTAGTGTCCCCACACGAGCAGCTATGAGACCAACTGCATCCGTCATATGGACTAGTATACAGCACACAAGTATGTCTGATTATCTTGATGTCCATCTCGAGTAACCTATGACTGAGATTATTTAGGATCTATGTTTAAAGGTGAATCGGTCTCATTATCGTGATCTCATCATGATCTGATTCCCATTGCACAGATTCATGGACATCACGATATATTCAAGCAACATGCATTATAAAGTGATAAAATATCAAATAATAATAATAAGCAAAAAGACTACGTGTCAAGTCACACGTGTCATCACTCACGTGATTGGCTTGTAGGGCACCTATGACTAGCAGATAATGGATGCTCAAGGCACATAATCGAAGATCCAATACACTTCTCTAAGCTCACTAGCCAAGACGAAGGGTACGTCACCTTCGGAGACAATAACAAAGGAAAAATTATTGGCAAAGGAACCATAGATAACAAGTCAAACCTTTTAATTGAAGATGTGTTATTAGTAGATGGTTTAAAATATAATCTACTAAGCATTCGTTAATTATGTGATAAAGGATATATCATCAAATTTGAATCAAATTCTTATATAATTGAAAAACCACACAAAAATAGATCTATGATTGTCTTAAAAAATAGTAATGTGTATACTATTGATGATTTTTGCAATGAAATATGTTTTTCGATTTTAGATGATGATGCATGTCTTTGGCATAGGAGATTAGGTCATGCTAGCATGAAACTAATCTCTTAAATTTCAACCAGAGAAGTTGTAAGAGGAATGCCTAATATCAAGTTCGTCAAAGACAAAGTTTGTGGTGAATGTCAACTAGAAAAATAAATAAAAAATAGTTTTAAATTAAAATATCAATTAAGCACCTCTAGACCACTACAATTGATCCACATAGATTTATTTAGACCAATTGATACAATAAATCTAGGAGGTAGTAAATACGCCTTTGTAATTATTAATGATTATAGTAGATACACTTGGACATACTTCTTGGCATACAAAAGTGATTATTTTAAATATTTTTAAAATTTTATAAAATTGTTCAAAATGAAAAGTATTATATGATTTCATCTATTTGTAGTAATCATGGTGGTGAGTTTCAAAACCGTGATTTTTAAATTTTTTATGAGTTAAATGGGTACAACTATAATTTTTCTACTCTAAGAAATCTACAACAAAATGGAGTAGTTGAAAGAAAAAATAGGAGCTTATAAAAGATGGCAAGAACCATATTAAATGAATATAGCCTACCCAAATATTTTTAGGCCGAAGTCATTGACACGACATGCTATGTCATGAATAGGGTTTTTGTAAGACCATTACTTTCTAAAACTCCTTCTGAATTGTGAAATAATAAAAGACATAATATTTCATATTTTAAAGTTTTTGGTTGTAAATGTTTTATTTTAAATGAAAATATGTCTTAGAAAAATTTGATGCAAAATACGATGAAGGCATATTTCTTGATTATTCTTCTATTTCTAAAGCTTTTCATGTCTTTAATAAAAGAACCTTGGTTATAGAGGAATCTATTCATGTTGTTTTTAATGAGCTTTCCAAATTTAAGAAAAATAATTTTGATGATGATTTTGATTTTGATGTTTTAAATTTGAATGAAAACTATCCTCTCCCAAGCAACTTGGATGCATCCTCTTCTAAAGTATCCTTCCCAAAGAAATAAAAGTATGTAGATGCTTATCCTAAGGAGCTAATCATAGGAGATATATCAAAAGGTGTTTAAACTTGGTCTTCATTTAAGAATTTTTATGCTAATGTAACCTTCTTGTCTCAAATTGTACCCAAATGCATTGATGATGCTCTAAAAGATGATTTATGATTTTTGCAATGCATGAGGAATTAAACCAATTTGAGAGAAATACGGTGTGGAAGCTTATTCCTAGACCTAGTGACCATTTAGTAATTAGTACTAAATAGGTTTTTAGAAACAAACAAGATGAACTTAGTATCATGGTTTAAAATAAGCCTAGATTAGTGGCTAAAAGTTTTAACCAAGAAGAAGGTATCGATTATGAATAAACCTTCACTCTTGTGGCTAGACTTGAAGCCATAAGGATTCTCTTTGCCTATGTTAGTTGTAATAATTTTAAGTTATTTCAAATAGATGTTAAAAGTGCTTTTCTTAATAGGTTTATTTTTGAAGAAGTTTATGTTGAACAACTATCTGGATTTGAGAATGCTCTTTTTCCTAACCATGTTTTTAAATTATCTAAGACTCTCTATAGATTAAAACAAGCCCCAAGGGCTTGGTATGAGAGGCTTAATTCTTTTCTTATTCAAAATAGCTTCTCAAAAGGCAAGGTCGATACTATATTGTTTATTAAATATTTTAAAAATAATTTTCTTATAGTTCAAATTTATATTGATGATATCATTTTTGGTTCTTCAAATGAGTTTTTATGTGAGTCTTTTGCTACAAGTATGAGCCAAGAATTCGAAATGAGTTTAATGGGGGAATTAACTTTTTTCTTAGGATTATAAATCAAACAACTTAGTGATGAAACTTTTATTAGTTAAACTAAGTATGCTTTAGATTAATTAAAATAACTTAATATAAATAGTGATAAGGCTATTAATACAGCAATGAGCACTTCTATAAAATTAGATATGGACATTGATAGAGAATTTTTTAATCAAAAGACTTATAGGGGTATGATAGATAGTTTACTATACCTCATAACAACTAGACCTAATATTATGTTTATTGTTGGATTATATGCTAGATTTCAATCTAATCCCAAGTAATCTCAACTAAAAGCTATTAAGAGGATTTTTATATATTTAAAAGGAACTCCTAATCTAGAATTATGGTATCCAAAATTAAAAAAATTTGAATTAATTACTTATGGTGATGTTGATTTTGTTGGATAGAGAATAGATAGAAAAAGTACATCTAGAATATATCAACTCTTAGGTCATGCACTTGTTTCTTGGTTTTCCAAGAAACAAAATTCTATTGCATTATCTATAGCTGAAGCTGAATATATAGTAGTAGGTGCATGTTATGCACAAGTTATTTAGATGAAAAATACTTTAGAAGACTATACAATTTATTTGAAAAGCATTATTATAAAATTCGATAATACTAGTGCAGTATGTTTAACAAAGAATCCCGCTCAACACTATAGAATTAAACATATTAACATTAGACATCATTATATTAGAGATCATGTTAATAATCATAATATATCTCTAGAATTTATTGATACAAAATATCAATTAGTTGATATTTTTATAAAACCATTGAATGAGGAACAATTTGATTTTATCATAAGAGAACTAGACATGTTAAATCTTCCTAATACTTGAATTCCTCTTATACATTTTTTGGATTTTTTGGTTTTTCATAACTTGAGTTTTCTTTTTAAATCGAGATCATTTCCTTCATTTCTTCTTCTTGCAATTCACAAAAGAAGAGATTTGATTCATGGATTTTTGGCATACTTGATCTTTTATGTGATAATCATTTCCTTGAATCCTTCCTCCTTCTTACAAAAGCAAAAAATTATTCATGGACTTTTGGTATACTTGATCTTTTATGAGATGATCATTTCTTTGAATCTTTCCTCCTTCTTACAAAAGTAAAAAAATTATTCATAGACTTTTGGTACACTTGATCTTTTATGAGATGATCATTTCCATATGAATCCTTCCTCTTTCTATTTACAAAAGTAGAACTTTGATTCAAAGGGGAGAAAGAAACTAGCTATGACTTGATTCATAAACTATCATTTCATAAACTTTCTATTTATGAGATGAACTTTGGACATTCGGAACTTATGACTTGATTCTTTTCTTTATGTGATGAATGAATTCTTCCCTTCTTCTTCTTTGTTTTTTTTTTTGACAAAGGGGGAGAAAGAAACTAGCTAGCATATCAAGAAAAGCAAAAATGCTAGATTGCACATCTCAAAAGAATCAAAAGTGCTTGCACATCTAAAGAGAAGTGCTAACTTGCCCATGTCAAGAAGCAAAAGTTGCTATATTGCACATCTAAAATGTTGCTATTGTGCTTAACTTGCTAGCTTGCATGTTCTAAAGTGATGTAAAACTTATGTATATCGTCCAAATATTTGTTGAACGTTTCTCTTTTTTGTTGATGACAAAGGGAGAGAAATGATGAATGTTTGGTATCATAAAATGATGAATACGTTAGTATCATATATGTTATGCCCGAAATGATGTTATGTTATACCCAAAATGATGTTATTTTTCGTATCATGCATAAAATGATGAATGCTTTAGTATCATGTATGTTATGCCTAAAATGATGTTAAGTTTGGTTTCATGCATGAAATGATGAGTGTTTTAGTATCATGTATGTTATGCCCAAAGTGAGGTTGATCTATTTTTGGTATCATGCATGAAGTAATGACGAATTGTAATGCTTTGAAACTATACATGTTACATTTTGATAATTTAAAACTATAGTGATGCACAATGTATGAAATTTTGATATAATATATTGCATTTGATCACTATAATCAAAATTGTTTTAACTTGAATTCAAAGGTTATGATTCCTTTTGAATATAAGTTTGCCTTATCTCTATATGGTATATGTGTAGGGAAATCTAGGGATGACATCACATGCGCAGCGAAAGAATATAAAATAAAAACCTTAAATTTCTGAATAGGTGTTCGTTGTCGTGCATAGATTGGTGCGCAAAACCCACGAAATATAAAATCATATATGAGATAGTTGTGTTATTTAGGGAGATCGTATATCCCTAGATCCCTACAAATCTGTAGGAGTAGATGAAGGAGGTCAAACATCTTCCTCTCTAGCTGTAATCCACATAACAGGGCTGCAACAATGCTCCTCAAATCTCCAGGCCTGTATCTGAGGAGGATTAGGAGAGAGGAGAATAAGGGGTGGCTACTAGGAAGCTTGGGCCTATGGGCCTTTAGTTCCGTCATATTTATAGAGGCCCCTAGTTAACCCTAATGGATCTTGTCTTATTGAGTATTGGATTTTCATCAAATTACCTAAGCCTCTTAGATTAGTGGGTCTCTACCCAATAATCTCTTATTTGATCTCATCCATAGGATCCAATAATTCAAGGGCTTATTGGATATCCAATAAGATAAGGGCTCCAGGAGATATCTCATAATTGAACCTCTACTCGTCGCAATACCTACCATATGTGTGTGACCCTCTAGGCCCAATATAAAGCTGGCTATAAGTCATAACTGTCAGAACTCCTTCTGGCTCAATGAATTATTATCTCCATAATAATTCACTCAACTCATCGATTGCGAATACACTAGGCCACTATGTCGCAGTCCCCAGACGATATAGGAGAATCCAATCCTTTGGACCTATTTATCCTCGATTACTATGTATCTATAGTCCATTATCTACCTAATATCCCAAAGATCGTATATCGGGCATGGTGTTGTCAGACCCATATGGTTTCTACTCGAGTCTCCCTCTAATCAGATTCTCCTAGAGAACTCTTTCTCTCTCAATCTAAATGACTTTGACTAGGGATTTGTTTGAGTAAGAATACATATGGGCTAAGTTAAAGATTAAGCATCAAGCTGAAAGAATTGGGGGATATCCGAAGGTTCAAATGATGCATTGGAAGCTCACTAGGAGTTCGTCAAAAGCTTGTCAGAAGATCGCTAGAAGTTTCAATGGGAGTTCAGATGAATAATTGACGTGCGGACAACTAGGATTGCTTGCATTATAATTATTTAGCCTTAATTATCGTAGTTAGAGTTTCAATTTAAGTTAGTTTTAGGAGAAATCCTACTAACTACATGACTGCTCAAAGGTTGCTAAGAAGATTCATCTATTGCTTATCAAAAGAGGATGAATACATGACTACTTAAAGGGCTTCTAAACCTTAACTCCTAATATGACTTCTACTTCTAACCAACTCCTAATAAGACTCCTACTCTAAGAAGCAACCTCCCAACTAACCCTAACCTTAGCCAGCCTCTTCACCTCTTTAATAGGGGTCGGCTACGTAGGTTTTACATGAATGCCCCTTACAATTAAATTTAATTAGGACTCTCCTAGCTAGAGTCCTAACATGTGCCTTCTCTTCTTTGCATTTTTCCTTTATATTGCCTACTGATTTGGCTGCTCACTCCACTTTATACTTTTTCTAAGTTATAACGCATTTTCGATATGATTTTATGAAAATAATTTTTCTAAATACTCAATATTTTTATAAAAGCACTAATTCACCCCCCTATTAGTGTAAAAATGGTCCTAACATGCCCATGTAGCCACCACTAGCGGCCTACCGTCGTCGACTGCCAACTGCCTACACATAGATGGCTAAGGTTGCAAGCAGCCTTTGGCCACTACTACAAGGTTGTTGCCCTTTCTCACCTTTTGCATCAATGATTTTGATATCAAAAGCTTTTCTAAAACACAACACATGCAGGCCTAACCTAACTGTCCTTTGCCTATGGGCACAATGCTCGCAAGCGTCACCGCCCCCGCCCCCACGGGTGTAACACTCCTCATTTTTAAAAATTCTATAAGGTTTTATTTGTAATATAGGGACATAAATATAAATATTAGAATTATATATGATTTGTGAAAGATTCATATTAAGTTTTAACAAAAAAAAAATGTAGGACAAGTGCCACTAGCTAACCTAAGAAGGGTGCCACCTATGTTCGTTCTAAGAATGGCACATAGGCTTCTTTCATGCATGCTTGCCATCTTAAAATCTTTATATTAGCCAAATCAAATGATTTAAAGGAGAAACTAAATGTAGACTTAAGATGCTGCAGCATAAGTTTGAGAAGAGAAGGAAGAGGAATTGAAGTAGAGAAAGAAAAAGCTTTGCCTTGGCATGAGATTTTGCATCAATTCCACACCTTTGGGACTTAAATTTGTTTAAGACAAGTGTTCTAACCCCTTCCTACATAACTCTTGATCTGTGATTTTATCTTAATCCTAAAAATTTTGGAAGATTTTGGCTTCATTCCTGATATTTCTTTCGTTTGGGAACAAAACTATGAATTTGGAATTTTTTTGATGATTTGACCTTTCTGTATTGTTCTAGTCAATAACTTTCTACCCCGATTTTAGATTTAAGCAAAAAATTTATCCAAAAATAGACTCACACTTCTTTCTTTTGACACCTAAAATGGTAAATTTGGAGTCTATTTTCCTTTCCAAACTATTATTTCAATTGATCCTATGAAATCTATAAGACAGAGACTGTTGGTTTTGACCTTTCAGTACTTTGTTACTTATAACTCTCTATTGCAAACTCTAATCTATGTAAAATATGATTTATCAGAAACTAGACTTATAGATATTTTTGTGCATCTCTGATTTGAATGATTTGGATCATAAATGCCTATTGAATCATTTATTCAAATTAACTCTATGAATTCTGCAAAACAGAGATAATATTCTCTGACCTTTAGTTACTAAACTGTTGATAACTCAATGTTAGAATCTCTAATTCATATAAAGATTAATTTATCTAAATTTAGATTGATATATCTTTCGAATGATCCCTATTTTGGGCAAATTATAGTATAATTGGTTATCCAAATAATTTATTCAATATGCCTCTCAAATTATGTCAGAATCGAGCTTTGATTGATTCTGCCGATTCTTGTTTCATCTCTTTGGAAATTGATTTCAGCCAACATCCTTACTTCAGTTGAGCTTTATATTATTGCTTTGAATTCTTGTATATCTTGTCATTCAATTATTTATATACCTGAATTTATTAAGTAAAGTTCATGTTTGTATCGCAATGTTTCGTATAGGCACATGCATTCCGTTATTCCGCATGTGTTTCTGATATGCCCCAATTTATTGTTCATAATACTCTTTTGTACTTGGGTATTTGTGAGATTATTTGGACCTTTGGTAGAAATAGTAAAAGGATTATTTAGACCTTTGCCAGAAATGGTAAAGGGATTATCTGGAACTTAGCCAGAAATGGGAAAAGGTATATGCTTAGAGTCCGCGATGCTCTGCCGGCCCTCTTTGGCTTCATCTAGATGTTGATGGATGATGCTCCCAGACATGGGAGATTATGTTTGGGATATGTTATGACTCTAGCAAGGAGAGTCCTAATTGAGAGGGGCATTCATGTAAAACCTACCTAAGCCGACCTCTATTAAAGAGGTGAAGAGGCCGGCTAGGGTTTGGAGGTTATTTCTTATAGAAGAATTAGGAGTTGTAAAGGAATAGGAGTCTTGAGTAGGAGTCCTATTAGGAGTCTTGAGTGGGAGTCTTAATTGAGTAGGAGTCTTGAGGAAGAGTCCGATTAGGAGTTAGGGTTTAGAAACCCTATAAATAGCCATGTATTCATCCTCTTTTGATAAGCAATAGATGAATCTTTTCTACAGCATTTGAGTAGCAACTTGGAAGAAGGAACCCCTATAGAGTTCCAAGGAGGCCGATCCCTAAAAGAGATCAACCCCAAGCTTAGAATCTACAACGGTTCTAACACCTGGTATCAGAGCAGCGTTCTTGGCATCTTATGCTAGTCATAGGTGCCTAGTAAGCTAATCACGTGAGTGATGACACGTGTGACTTGATACAGAATCTTTTTGCTTATATATATATATATATATATATATATATTGTGATGTTTTTGGATTTGTGCAATGGGAATCGGATCGTGATGAGATCATGATAATAAGATCGATTCACCTTTAAACACAGATCCTAAATAATCCCAGTCACAGGTTACTCAAGAGGGACATCGTGATAACCGGACATACTGGTGTGCTGTATACCCGTCCATATGATGGATGCAGTTGGTCTCATAACTGCTCATGTAGGGACACTAGGGATACAATACAGGCGCACATTGGAGAATGAGTTCACTGATTGATCCGCTTACGGAATGTTGGATGGTTGATGATGCCTTATTGTCAGATAGCGATTTCGTAGTCCTAGTGGTATATCTGGTCCTTAAACTTGAGAAACCAAGGATGTCCTGTATGAGTGCTCCACTCTTTGATACCAGACTTATAGGTTTGGCTATCCTAGATCTAGTACAGCTGGTCATTGGGAGTGGTAGTCGACCTTACGAGGGCTATTGAGTGTCAATAGAGGATCATCTACTCTCGGCGTCATGAGAGGAATATCCCATGTGTTCTTGCTCAAACAAATCCCTGGCCAGGGTCATTCAGGTTGAGAGAGAAAGAGTTCTCCGGGAGAATCCGATTAGAGCGAGACTCGAGTAGAAACCGTTTGGGTCTGACAACACCATGCTCGATGTACGGTCTCTAGGATATTAGATAGATGAGGGAGTATAGGTACACGATAACTAAGGATAGACATATCCAATGGATTGGATTCCCCTGTATCATTTGGGGACTACGACGTAGTGGCCTAGTATGTCCGTAGTCGATGAGTCGAGTGAATTATTACAGAGATAATAATTCACTGAGTTAGAAGGTGTTCTAATAGGTATGACTCACGGCCAGCTCGATATTGGGCCTAGAGGGTTACACACATATGGTAGGCATTGCGATGAGTAGAGGTTCGGATATGAGATATCCGACAGAGCCCTTATCTTATTGGATATCCAATAAGCCCCTGAATTATTGGATCCCATGGACGAGATCCAATAAGAGCCCATGAGAGATTATTGGATAGAGATCCACTAATCTAAAAGGCTTGGGTTATTGGATGCAGATCCAATACCGACTAGTGGAGGATCTATTAGGGTTTGACAAGGGACCTCTATAAATAGGAGGGATTCAGAGCCTCATAGGCTCTAGCCTTTGCTTGCCTCTCCTATTCTCCTTCCCCTCTCCACCTCAAAGCAAGCTTGGAGTTTTGAGGAGCGTCGTCACAACTCTGCTGTGTGGACCACCGCTAGAGAGGAGGACGCTTGACCTCCTTTACCCTCTCCTAGAGATCTGTAAGAAAATAGGGATATACGATCTCCCTAGGTAACACAATCTACTCTATATGCAGTTTTTCAGTTTCACGGATTTTGCGCACCAATCTTCGCACGACGACGAACATCTCTTTGGGAATCGGGGATTTTATTTTCTTGTTCTTCCGCTATGCATGTGATGTCGCCCCAAGATTTCCCAATTGTGGTATCAGAGCCAGGTTGTTCGTGCGATAGATTGGTTTTGAACTACGTGTGTTGTGTTTTGAAGAAACTTTTGACGTCAAAATCGTTGACGCAAAAGCGAGAAAGGGTAGCAATAGTTGCTGCCCTCGATCTACGTGCGTGCAGCGCAACCGCAGGAAGGCAGCACAGGGGCTGCGTCTGTAGTAGTTGGCCGGCGGCCTGCATGCAGTAGGTTTGCGTCCAGCGGGGCTGGGAACCCGCGGGCAGAGGCGCCTGCGGCCGCTTCTCCCGCGGGGTAAGGCGCCGCAGGGCAGCGGCGCTTGCCGCCACTGCTCCCACAGGCGAAACCCCCTCGTAGGGGCGATTGCCCGACGGGACAGCATCGCCTGTGGGCATTGCCCCGCCGGCAGAACCGCCCGCGGGGGCGCCCACCTGTAACGGCAGCGCCGCTAGCGGGCGTGCCTCCTGCAAGCGATGGCAACGCCTTCGCCCCGCCGCACAAGCCACCACCAACAGGGTGTCGGCGGCGGCGGCAGTAGGGGAGTAGGGCATTAGGGAATTCTTAGGCAAAAAGATAGTTTTACCCCTATGAATTTTAGAAATTCCAATTCTGTTCTTTTATCCAAATTATGAAAATACCCCTAGGAATTTTAAAATTCCCTATATGTCCCTGATTTCATAAAATACTAATTAATTAAAAGGTTTAGTTGATTATTATTTTTATCATTACCTAGTAGTCCTGCATGATGATGATTATTTATACATGTGATGTATGATGTGTGGACGGATGATCATGGACCGTGTGATGTGTGTACTTGTGATTATTATTATTTGGGTCTGCGAGCTTCCATTATATTTCTCGATTATTGTCGAGCCTGTGTGCCTATGATTAAGTTGTAATCACATGAGGAGGTGTAGTGGGAGTGTGGATGCAATAGCGGGACCCACGAGATGGACGATCGCGATGCATGAAGATGCATCGAGATGTCGACGGAACCGATGAGGACGAGATGGACGATCATAGGGCATGGAGATGCACCGTTGCACACATAGATCTTGATGTGAGTGATTAGGCCTATTGGCTCGGGCCTAATCATATTAGGTTGTGGTCCATGATTATCTGGTGTGATTGCTTATGCACATACTATATATATATATATATATATATATATATATATATATATATTTGCATGCGATGTAGATATATATTAAATATGTATATGTGTGACATGTCATATTAGGAGACCAAATCATAGAAACATTTCTCTCGATAATATTGTCGGTAAACGTGAGGCAATTAGATTGACCCATGTGGCCTTCAATCGTTATAAGTAGGAACTGATTCCCGGTGTAGGTTGAGTTCGTCGAGTCCCTCGAGACTCACCTATATCGCGATTTGCTATCTTGCTTATGATATAGAGATGTCACCGGTGACCTAAGGACATGGTATGCTTGGTCGAGTCCCTCGAGGGTATATCATCAAATCAGACTCATCTTGTAACGAAGGTGTTGACTTAACCGAGCATTATGGTTTTTCGAGTCCCTCAAGACCATAGTGATTCGGAGGCCGAATAGGACAGAAATCGTAAGGAGTTGTGATCGGCAAGTGTTTCCTACCTTTTAGGTTCCGGTAGCATCTCCGACGATTCTTCGGTCTCTTAAACGTCTATCGAACTTGACTCCGGTATTCTTGCTTTGTGTTTTCTAGTTATCGTAGTTAATCTTGTATACTTAACTTAATAATATGGATTAGATCAATTAACCCATCAATTGATTTTATCATCAAAATCCGAGATTCAACAGTACGATCCATGATGAGTTTCGCTGACCTACCCATCTTATTCTAGGGATATGTCCTAGAGACCGCAACTTACCTTCTGAACAGAGTTCCAACTAAGTCGATAGTGTCTACACCATATGAGATATGGAAAGGGAAGAAGCCTGATCTTAAGGTTGTTAAGATTTGGGGCTGCCCTAACTATGTTAAAAGATACAACCTCGATAAGTTAGAATCAAGGACAAAGCGATGCAAATTTGTGGGATACCCCAAGGAAACTTGTGGGTATTATTTCTACCATCTCGAGGACCAAAAGGTCTTTGTAGCCAAGAGAGAAGCGTTCCTTGAGAAGGAACACATTCTTGGCGGAGATAGTGGGAGAATGATAGAGTTGAGCGAGGTTGGAGAACCAAGCTCAAGCACCACTCTACAGCCTGAGTCAGTTCAGGTACCTAATACACAAGTTTCAACTTTACGTAGGTCTGATAGAGTATCCTATCCTCCTGAGAGATATGCTGGACATATTAGAGGAGAGGATGTTGAGGATATTGATCCTCAGACCTACGAGGAGGCTATTATAAGTATAGACTCTGGGAAGTGGCAAGAAGCCATAAATTCTAAGATGGATTCTATATACTCCAACAAGGTTTGGAACCTAGTTGATGCGCCCGAAGGTATTGTACCCATCGGTTGCAAGTGGATCTTTAAGAAAAAGATCATAGTAGATGGAAAGGTAGAGACCTATAAAGCAAGACTAGTGGCTAAGGGGTATCATCAAAGGCAAGGTGTTGACTACGATGAAACCTTCTCACCCGTAGCAATGCTAAATTCCATTAGAATTCTATTGGCTATTGCAACACACTATAATTATGAGATCTGGCAGATGGATGTGAAAACCACATTCCTCAATGGGAACCTCGAGGAGGAGGTGTATATAATACAACATGAGGGATTCGTGTCCAAGAACTGCCCAAATAAGGTGTGTAGGTTTCTTAAGATCCATTAATAGACTAAAGCAAGCTTCCCAAAGTTGGAATATAAGATTTGATGAGGCAATCAGATCTTATGACTTCGTTAAGAACGAAGATGAGCCTTGTGTATATAGGAAGGTAAGTGGGAGCGCTATTATATTTTTGGTGTTATATGTGGATGACATCATGATCATTGGGAATGACGTAGGAATGCTATCCACAGTAAAGACTTGGTTATCTAGACACTTCTCCATGAAGGACTTAGGGGAAGCATTCTATAGCTTGGAGATTCGAATCTATAGAGATAGATCCAAGAGGATGCTTGGCTTGTCCCAATCTAGGTACATAGAAACCATTGTCAAAAAGTTTGGCATGGAAAATTCCAAGAGAGGTCTCATACTGATGAGACATGGGATATCACTTTCTACGAGTATGTCCCCAAAGACTCTAGAAGAAAGGACGAACATGGATATGATACCTTATGTAATATCCTTCATTTTTGAAATTTAATAATAAGGATTTATTTATAAATCGGAGGGCCTATATGTAAATATAAAAATTTTAAGGACTAAACTGTTAAGTTGCAAAAAAAAAATTGAAATTTTTGGTTTTATCCCACCGCCCCCCACGCTCTCTGTTCTAAAACAGAGAGCAGGAGCTATGGGGCGTGGGGAGAAGAAGAAGAGAAGTTGAGGGAGAAGAGAAGAAAAGAAGAAGAAGAGGGAAAAGAAGAGAGGAGGAAGAAGAGGGAGAAGAGAAGAAGAAGAAGAAGAAGAAGAAGAAGAGAGGGAAGATGGAGAGGAGAGAGAGAGAAGCTGCAGCACCTCTGTTTCCCACAGGTGGAAACAGAGGAGAGGATGTGTGGGGCGTTGGGGAGGAGAAGGGAAGAAGAAGAAGAAGAAGAGAGGAGGATAGCTGCGGCAAGTTTACAGCGAGGAGGTGTGTGTCGTTGGGGAGGAAAAGGGAAGAGGAGAAGAAGAGAAGGAGAAGAAGAGGGAAAAGAGAGGGAAGAGGGAGAGGAGCGAGAGGTGGCAGCAGCTAGGGCTGTAGTACCTTTGTTTCCTGCAAGAGGAAATAGAGGAGAGGTGTGGGGCGATCGAAGAGGAGAAGAAGAAGAAGAGGAAGAGAAGAAGAAGAGGAAGCAGGAGAAGAGGTTGTGATACCTCTGTTTCCTGTAGAGGAAACAGAGGAGAGGGTGTGTGTGATGTCGGGGAGGAGGAAAGAAGAAGAGGAGAAGAAGAGAAGGGAAAGGAGGAGCTGTGGCTGCGGCGGTGACAGCTGCAGCTGGAAGAGAAGGAGAGGAAGAGAAGGTGAGGAAGAAGAGAAGAAGAAGAAAGGAAGGAGAAGGAAGAGGAGAAGGGAAAGAAGCAGCTGCGGCTGCGGCTGTGGCAGCTGCAGCTGTGGCAAGGAAAGAGGAAGAGGAAGGAAGAAAGGAAGGAGAGGAAGAAGAGAAGGGGAAGAAGGGGCTACGGCAGCGGCGATGGCAGCTGCAGTTGGAAGAGAAGAAGGAGAGGAAGATGAGCAGGGGAGGAAGAAGAGGCTGTGGCCATGGCTGAGGCTGCGACTGCAGCAGTGCAGTTGGGAAAGAAGAGAAGGAAAAGAAGAAGAAGAGAAAGGAAAAGGGAAGAAGAGAGGAAGAGGAGAAGGGGAGGTAGCTGCGGTAGTGGCAGCTGCAGCTGGAAGAGAAGGAGAGGAAACAGAGCAGGGGAGGAAGAAGAGGCTGCGGCTATGGTGGCTACGGCCGTGACTGCGGCTATGGTGGCTGTGGCCGTGACTGCGGCTGCGACTGCAACGTTGGCTGCGATAGCTGCGGCAGCAGTGGTGGTTGCAGCAGCTACTTTTGGGGAAATAGAAAGAAAGGAAAGGGAAAAAAAAAAGGGGGGGGTTGTAGCCGTGATTGCGGCTGCGGTGGTGGCGGCTGCGTCTGCGGCAGTTGTGTTTGAGAAAGGAAAAAGTAGGAATGAGAGAAGAGAGGAAGGAAGTAGTACAGTGGAAGGGGCTGCAGTTGTGACAACAGCTGCGATCGTGGCTACGACAGTGGTAGTGACAGTGGCGATGGCTGCGATAGCTGCGTTAGAAAAAGAAAACGAAGGAATGAGAGTAAGAGAGAGCAGGTGACTATGCCTCTATGTTCTGCATGAGCTGCAGTTGTGGAGGAAAAAGAGAAGACATATGTAGAAAATGAAACAGGGAGAGGACACGGAGGAAAAGTAGAAGGATTTGGGTTGACACCTTCTTTGGATCTTCGGATCAAAATCTTTGAAAGGCAAGTTTCCCGATCGTTTCTCCTGTAATTGTTCTAATTTTTCTTATTACAAGTATTATGATCTTCCTCGTGCAAATGTTCTAATCTCATCCTATAGAATTATTAGTCTTTGATCTCATATTTATTCTGAATTATTCGAAAGATTTCAGCCTAGAACCTGAAATTTCTCTTGCTAGATACAAAAATCATGGATCTGAAATTTTTTGGTAAACTGACCCCTATACATTGTTTCAGCCATAATGTTTAGCACCAAACGTGGATTTAGGCAGGACCTTGTTCTTTGAAAGTAGACTCTTATACCGTTCTTTTGACACTGATTTTGAAAATTTTGGACACCGAATACTTACCCAAACGTCTGTTTCAAATGATCCTATGGATGCTGCAAAATAGGGACCAAAATTTCTGACCTTTCAATACTAAAATACCTATAAGTCCCTGTTGGAAATTCTAATTTGTACCAAACTGATTTCATTTGAAACTAGACTTGTAAACCTTTTTTCTGATATATAGATTGAAAAATTTCGAATTCAAATGCCTATTCTGCTATCTGTTGATTCTGCCCTATGGATTCTGCAAAATAGTGATTTAGTTTTTGACCTTTGGTCACTAAATCTATTGTAACTCTTTGTTGGAAACTTCAATTGATACGAGACTTATTTTATCTGAAAATAGATTGAAATATCTTTCCACAATAGCTTTCTTGAGTATATTGGAGCACGATTGATAGTTTGAATCATTTGTTCAATGTTCCTCTTGAATTCTGCCAGAAATCAAGCTTTGGTCGATTTCGCATATTCTGGTTTCATTCTTTTGGAATTGATATCCTTTAGCTTTCTTATTCAATTGAGCTTTATATTACTACTTTAAATTCTTGTATGCTCTTGTCCTTAAAATTATTTGTATTCTTGAAAACTATTGTGTAACGTTTATGCTATATCGTATTAACTCATATAGACACATGTATATCTCATTGTTCCTCATTTGCTTTCGATATGTGCCTATTCCAGTTTCATTCCTTTGGATATTGAATTTATCTAACCTTCTTATTTGAATTGAGTTATATGTGATTACTTGGAATCCTTGAATGCTCTTTCTTTCATTTCCTTTCAAATCTGAATACAATTGTGAAAGATTATTGCTTCTTTCATATTGACTCCTAAAGGCACATGTACATTTTATTGTTCCGCGTGTGCTTCCGATATGTGCTATTTATTGTTCATACTATCCTTTTGTACTCTGATGTTTGTGGGATATTATGAACCTTTGCTAGAAATGGTGAAGGGAGTTATGCATAGAGCTTGTGATGCTCTGCCGGCCCTTATGACTTCACTCAAACGTGGGTGGATGGAGCTCCCAGACGTGGGAGACTTATGTTTGGTGGTCATTCAGAAATGGATGTACCATATTATGTTATGGTCCCACTTCACCTTCTGTATGTTTGATATGGTATCCAGAGCTTTGGTTATGTGTTTCTATACGTGCTTTGGATAAGAATGATATGAATGCAACGTCAAATTCGACGTTTGAGCTTCAGTTTCGTATTCGTTATTGATATACTCCGAAACATTTCATACACCTTTGATATGCTCCGAAATGTTTCATTTGCTATTGTTATGTTCCGAAATGTTCCATTTATCATTGATATGCTCCGGAACATTTCATACGCTATTAGTATGCTCCAAATACTCTATGCTCCATTTGTTATGAACCAAATATGATATGAATAAAATGACATTTGTGATTTTGTATCTAATGAGATGATATCCTTGAATCTCTTGTATTCTGCCTTGCATTATGATACCTTGTTTGAAATCATTCCTTTTTTTCTGAATATGCTTTGTCACTTGCTGAGCTGTTTTTAGCTCACTCCGTTGTTATATAAATCTTTCAGGTCAGCTTATCACTCTTTGAGATATTTGAATTGGGCTGAGGCAGTGGAGAGCTATTTAGAATTATGGGCAAGACTTACTGGTTATTATGTTATTGTTGTATAAATATATTTTATATGTAATGAAATGTTGTTGATGTTGAATCTCGGATTTTGATGATAAAATCAATTGATGGGTTATTTGATCTAATCCATATTATTGAGTTAAGTGTGCAGGATTAACTACGATAACCAGAAAACATAAAGCAAGGATACCGGAGTCAAGCTCGATGGACGTTTAAGAGACCGAAGAATCATCGGAGATGCTGCCGGAACCGTCCGAGAAGAAATCGGGAACGTGTCGGAAGTTCGCCGAAGAAATCGTCGGAGGCTCGCGGAGATCACCAAGAAGGCTCGGCTACTCGTTAAAGTCATCACAAAGATTGGGAGCTTGCAGGGAGTCCGTCGGAAGAAGTTCGTCGGAAAGCTCGCCGGAACAAGACTCGACGTTCGCGGTTAAAAAACTTGCTTAGGATGTTTTTGTTATGTAGTTCACCTGTAATTAGGATTAGGATTAAGAGATAATCCTATATCCTGGTTAGGGGCCAACTGGGCCCAAAGTCAAATTTGGTTTGGGCGAAAAATAAGCCAAACCAATGAATCGGAAAGCCAGGCGGTGGAACCGCCTGGCTGGGCGGTGGCACCGCCCAGCACCCGAGTGCTGGGCGGTGACACCTCCTTGGCTGGGCGGTTGCACCGTCCAGCACCCGAGCGCTGGGCGGTGGCACCGCCTGGCTGGGCGGTGGAACCGCCAGCACCGGGAACCCTAAGAGAATTCAAATTTTGGAGCCCAAAATTTGAATCCTCTTGAGGCCTATAAATACCCCTCAAATCTCAGCTGAGGTTACAACTTTTGAGAAGCATTTTGATTGAGAGAAAAGTCTTAGAAAGTCTTAGCAAGTCTTGTTTTCAATTTGCTAGAGAGTTCTCCTCCTTCTTTCTTATTGAAAATTTGTAAGAGGTTGAGCTGCTTGTAAAAGGTTGTAAGAGGGGTGTTTACCCTTCCATTTCAAGAGACTTGCTAGTGGAAGGTGGGAGCCTCATCGAAGAGGGGCCTCGCAAGTGGAGTAGGTCATTTGACCGAACCACTCTAAAAATCGGCGTAATCTCTGGTTTGCTTTTTATTATTGTCATTTACATTACTGCAAATCTTCTTACTGCTTTAGTTCCTTATTACTCTTGCTGCGCAACTTTAAGAATACGCCTTCAAGTTAAATTTCTCAAGTTTCATTCTTAACGTACGAAAGATTTTGTTAAAATCGAAGTTTTAATCCGCTGCACTAATTCACCCCCCCCTCTTAGTGCCGCTCCGATCCTAACAAGTGGTATCAGAGCAAGGTTATCTCTCATATTTGGTTTAATACCCAAGAGAGATGACTTACTCCGGCATGCAAGAGGGCCATTCTATTGCACGACCACCTTTGTTTAATGGGTCGGATTACACATATTGGAAGACTCGCATGAGAATCTTCCTCATTTCTATGGACTTTGAGCTTTGGTCTATTGTCGAGAATGGATTTCAAAAATCTTCTCTTCCGATGAGCGAATGGAATGAATCGGAGAAGAAGGTTTTTGCTTTAAATGCAAAGGCTATGAATGCCTTGTTTTGTGCACTAGACAAAAACGAATTTAATCGTGTTTCAATGTGTGATTCGGCTTTTGATATTTGGAGAACTCTTGAGGTCACTCATGAAGGCACTAGCCGAGTGAAAGAGTCCAAAATCAACATCCTTGTGCACTCTTACGAACTTTTCCGAATGAAACCAAGTGAGTCCATTGGAGACATGTACACCCGGTTTACGGATGTCATCAATGGACTCAAAGCTCTTGGTAAAGATTTTACTAACTTTGAACTAGTAACTAAAATCTTAAGATCCCTCCCTAAAAGTTGGGATCCAAAAGTTACGGCCATTCAAGAGGCCAAAGACCTTAAAGCATTCCCTCTTGAAGAACTCATTGGGTCTCTAATGACCTACGAAATGACATGTCAAGCTCATGACGAGCTCGAGAACCCCCTTCCAAAGAACAGGAAGGATATGGCACTCAAATCACAAGAAGACCACTTGAAAGGAACATCAAGTGATGAGGACAGTGACAATGACATTGCACTTTTGACTCAAAAGTTTAAAAAATATTTAAGAAAGAACAGATTTAAAAATAATACAAAAAATAAATTTGAACAAAAGAAGGACCAAGTGATTTGCTATGAATGCAAAAAACCGGGACACTACAAGAACGATTGTCCTCAAGCCAAAAAGAGGACATCAAAGAAGAAGGCGTTCAAGGCAACGTGGGATGATTCAAGCACATCCGAAGAAGAGGAGTCCAACACCGAGCAAGTTGCTCATTACGCGCTAATGGCTTTAGGAGAAGAGGTATGTGATTTACTTAATGAAGATTTATCTTTTGAAGAACTCTCTATCGCTTTTCATGAATTATTTGATGAATGTAGAACTGTTAGCAAGAAGTTAAGTATCTTAAAGAAAGAGCATGCTTTGCTACAAGATAAGTTTGATAATATTCAAACTCCTCCATGCTCTAAGTGTGAGCACTTAGAAGCAATAAAAAATGAAAATTTGCTTCTTAAGGAAACCTTAAACAAGTTTAAGGTTGGTAGCAAAGGATTAGATATGATCCTTGCACACAAGGGTCACATCGCAAATAGAAATGGAATTGGATTTGTAAAAGGATTGCATCAAAATCCTACCACTTTCATAAAAGGACCTACATTACATGTTTCCTCTTATATGAAATGCAACTTTTGTTGCAAATCCGGACATATTGCCTACAAATGCCCATTTAGGAAGATTAGTTCACAAAAATTAATATGGGTTCCTAAAGGAACTATAAAGAATTCAATCATAAATAACAAAGTTAGTGGGTCAATTTTTGAGGCACCCAAAATCAAATGGGTACCTAAAAATCATCCTCTTTTGTAGACAAACCCACAAGCTAGGAGCAAGAGATGGTATCTCGATAGTGGATGCTCAAGACATATGACTGGAGATCCATCTCATTTCTCTATGCTCACTAGCAAAGAAGAAGGGTACGTTACCTTCGGAGACAACAACAAGGGCAAAATCATTGGCAAGGGAACTATTGGTAACAAATTTAATTTTTCCATTGATGATGTCTTACTAGTTGATGGATTGAAACATAATCTCTTGAGTATTAGTCAACTATGCGATAAAGGTTACATCGTTAGATTTGAATCAAATATGTGCATTATTGAAAAACCAAATCATAACATGACTATGATTACTTTAAAACAAAATAATGTCTATACCATCAATCTTGATGAACTAAGTAATGAAATGTGCTTCTCCGTCGTAAATGATGATGCTTGGCTTTGGCATAGGAGATTAGGCCATGCAAGCATGAAAACAATATCTAAGATCTCATCTCAAGAATTAGTACGAGGAATTCCAAATTTAAAGTTTATTAAGGACAAAGTATGCGATGCATGTCAACTAGGCAAACAAATAAAAACAAGCTTCAAACCAAAAAATCAAATTAGCACTACTAGACCATTACAATTGATCCATTTGGACTTATTTGGACCAATTGATACAACAAGTCTAGGTGGAAGCAAATATGCTTTTGTGATTGTGGATGACTACTCTAGATATACTTGGACCTATTTCTTAGCTCACAAAAGTGATTGCTTCAAGTGTTTCTCTAAATTTTGTAAACTCACTCAAAACGAAAAAGGCTTCATGATTTCATCAATTCGGAGTGATCACGGTGGTGAATTCCAAAACCGTGAATTTCAAAATTTTTGCGAAAGTAATGGGTACAATCACAACTTCTCAACTCCAAGAAATCCTCAACAAAATGGAGTAGTTGAAAGGAAAAATAGAAACCTACAAGAAATGGCAAGAACTATGTTGAATGAACAAAGTTTACCTAAGTACTTTTGGGCCGAAGCTGTAAATACGGCTTGCTACATCATGAATAGAGTCCTAATAAGACCATCCTTATCCAAAACTCCCTATGAATTATGGAATAACAAAAAACCAAACATCTCCTATTTTAAAGTTTTTGGTTGTAAATGCTTTATTTTAAATGAAAGGGATGCTTTAGGAAAATTTGATGCTAAATCCGATGAAGGCATCTTTCTTGGTTACTCTTCCGTTTCTAAAGCTTTTCGGGTTTTTAATAAAAGAACTTTAGTAATTGAAGAGTCTATTCATGTAGTTTTTAATGAAATTTCCGATTTAAAGAAAAATGATTTTGATGATGATCTTGGTTTTGATAATTTGAATTTAAATGAACCCTCTCCTCAAAATAGCCATTTGAATGCATCTTCTTCCGAAATTTCTTTACCAAAAGAATGGAAGTATGTAGATGCTCATCCAAAAGAGCAAATTATAGGAGATACATCAAAAGGGGTTCAAACTCGTTCTTCTTTCAAAAATTTTTGTGCTAACGCCGCCTTCCTTTCTCAAATTGAACCTAAATGCATTGACGAAGCCTTAAAAGATGATTTTTGGATCATTGCAATGCAAGAAGAATTGAACCAATTTGAGAGGAATGAGGTATGGAAGCTTGTTCCTAGACCAAGTGACCACTTAGTCATAGGTACTAAGTGGGTCTTTAGAAACAAGCAAGACGAAAATAGTATTGTGGTTAGAAACAAGGCTAGATTAGTGGCCAAAGGTTTCAACCAAGAAGAAGGTATCGATTACGAAGAAACCTTCGCTCCCGTGGCTCGATTAGAAGCCATAAGGATGCTCCTTGCCTATGCTAGTAGTAATAATTTTAAACTATTTCAAATGGATGTTAAAAGTGCTTTCTTGAATGGTTTTATTTCCGAAGAAGTATTTGTCGAACAACCTCCCGGATTTGAAAATTCTCTTCTTCCTAATCATGTATTCAAATTGACTAAAGCTCTCTATGGCTTAAAACAAGCTCCTAGAGCTTGGTATGAAAGGCTTAGTTCCTTTCTTATTTTAAATAATTTTACCAAAGGCAAGGTTGATACTACATTGTTTATTAAACATTTTGAAAATAATTTTCTTATTGTGCAAATTTATGTTGATGATATTGTGTTTGGCTCTTCGGATGAATCACTATGTGAATCATTTGCCAAATGTATGAGTCTTGAATTTGAAATGAGTTTAATGGGTGAATTAACTTTCTTTTTAGGATTACAAATCAAACAACTTAAGGATGGTATATTTATTAACCAATCTAAATACACATTAGAATTGTTAAAACGATTTAACATGGATAATTCAAAAGCAATAAACACCCCTATGAGTACTGCGACTAAGTTAGATATGGATGAAAATGGTGAAAGTTTCGATCAAAAAACATATAGGGGAATGATAGGTAGTCTACTCTACCTCACTGCGACTAGACCGGATATTATGTTTAGTGTAGGACTTTGCGCTAGGTTTCAATCTAATCCTAAATTATCTCATCTTAAAAGTGTTAAAAGAATATTTAGGTATCTTAAAGGAACTTCAAATTTAGGATTGTGGTATCCAAAATCTGAAAATTTTGATTTAATAGCCTATGCGGATGCCGATTTTGGCGGATGCAGAATAGATAGAAAAAGTACATCCGGAACATGCCAATTTTTAGGACATGCACTTGTTTCTTGGACTTCCAAGAAACAAAATTCAGTTGCACTATCTACGGCAGAAGCCGAATACATAGCTGCAAGTGCATGTTGTGCACAAGTCATTTGGATGAAAAATACATTAGAAGACTATGGAATTCACTTTAAAAATATTCCCATAAAATGTGATAATACTAGTGCCATATGTCTTACTAAAAATCCAATTCAGCATTCTAGAACTAAGCACATCGACGTTAGGCATCATTTCATACGCGATCATGTCCTTAACAATAATGTTGTTCTAGAATTCATTGACACAAAGCATCAATTAGCAGATATATTCACAAAAGCTCTGAACGAAGATCAATTTGAATTCATTAGAAGGGAATTAGGCATGTTAAATTGTCCCTAAAATGAGATTCACGAAAAATGACTCGTTCTTTTCCTTTCTTTTATGAATTTGATTTCTTCTTCAACTCAAAATGATCCATTAAAATATAACTTATTATCTTGAGGGAAGCAAACAAAAAAAGGGGTGAGGAAGAAAATTTTTTTTCCTCCACGGGATGCCAGCGGTGGCACCGCCAGATTTGGCGGTTGCACCGCCTGAGCGCTCGGGCGCCAGGCGGTGGCACCGCTCGGTTTGGCGGTGGCACCGACCGAGCGACCCTTATTAACCCAAAGGGTTAGGGCCGGCGGTGACACCGCCCCCAACCCGAAGGGAGAGTTCTCAAAACCCACTCCCAATTTCTTCTAACCCTCATTCTAACTCTTAGACACATTGGAGAAGGATTCTTGGTGGTCCAAGCCTTCCATCTCTCAACATAATCTCCACGAGGTAACTCTTGAAATCCCTCCTTTCTTTTCTCTTTCTCTTGCTTATTCTTAACAATTGGTATCATCATCCTGTCTAGAAAATGGCTCCAAAGAGATCAAAAGGAATAAGGATTCAAGGAGATTCATATAACCATGACCTTTTTAGATCAAAAGAGGTAGCCCTTAGCTTTCCAAAATTTGAAATACGATGTGTCCATAAAGGAAAATACATTGATTTGGATGAACTAGAAGACTTAGATCCAATTAAATGGTTTGCTCAACTAGAAGCTCTACCTCTACTACAAATAGATGAACCAATCTATCCACGGTTAGTGAGATTGTTCTATACCAACCTATATGAAGACAATGATAGCCTAAGCACTTACATTCTAGGAACACCCATTAGAATTTTTGACAGCACCATTTGTGAGCTAATTGGCATAACTGAAAAAGATAGGGGTTGCTATTTTAAAGGTAAATGGGACGTCAAAAAAATAGGAGCAACCTATTCCGAAGCCGTGAATACAATTTTTGCAAATCCAAACCTTGACTTCCTACCCAAGAGCTGTGAACACTTAATGCCTTTCAACTCTAAAATTCTTCATCACATTATCACAAGCATCATATTCCCCAAACAATTTCATCTTGACGAAGTAAGTCAGTTAGAGATAGGAACCATGTATTGGATTATGACCGGTCAGCATAATTGTTTCGGGTACTTGATTCGCCAACACATGCAGGAAATTATGACTAAGGATACTATATTGCCATATGGGAGGTTAATCACTAGAATTCTTCATGCCTATGACATTAGCATTCCACCCAATGAAGAATCTATTCAAAATGATCGATATAACATAATAAATAAAAACCTGCTAAAAAAACTTAGGTGCACTTTTAGCAATGGCATATGGGTTAGGCAGCCTAGAAGAACGGATCCAATTCCTACACAAATAGAACAACCCGAAACACCAATTCTTATGGGAAATGAATCTCCTCCTCCTAGTCCCTTTGGAGCAGCACCTTCAGCTCCTGTTTCCTCCTCTGAAGATATCATTATGGCGGAGCTATCTCAGATCAAATCACAGCAAGAACAAATTCAGAATCAACAAGTTGAAATTTTGAAGACACTACGACAGATGAATGAAAAAATAGATATCATGTATCAGCACTGTGGATTACCTCCTAAGGATTAAATTGATGTATCTTTTTATTCTGTCCTGTTTGCTGTTCAAAAACAAGTTCATGTTTGTCATCGATTGTACGATAACTGATCTTTCCTTTAGAAAACTACTGTCTTAATCTGCATAGATGATGATGTCTTTTGGACAAACTATTTCTGGAAAATTTGAATGAAGAACCTTGATAAATGCTAAACCTTTTTCTATGATCATCAATTAGCTGGCTTGTCTCTTTTTGTTGATGACAAAGGGGGAGAAGTGATGACTTACACCAGAACGATAGCATGGCTAATATGAAATTTGTGATATAAATGTCTTATATAACTTGCAAATCCCTGAAAATATCACAAGATTGATATCATGAAATTTATATTGAAAATCTTTATCTTCTATCGTGGCGAAACTCGTCCAGTATCATTTAACTTATGATTTTCATCAAAGTTTCGCATTTACATTATGCTTAATGAGAATAACGATAAGTTCTACGGTTAGAGCTTATAGGTTTATACTTGAATTCAATGATGAAATTCAAGTGTTTTATCTTCTCATAATATGGCATATAGATAGGGGGAGTTACGTTTAACTCCGTCATCAATTGATTGTCATCATCAAAAAGGGGGAGATTGTTGAATCTCGGATTTTGATGATAAAATCAATTGATGGGTTATTTGATCTAATCCATATTATTGAGTTAAGTGTGCAGGATTAACTACGATAACCAGAAAACATAAAGCAAGGATACCGGAGTCAAGCTCGATGGACGTTTAAGAGACCGAAGAATCATCGGAGATGCTGCCGGAACCGTCCGAGAAGAAATCGGGAACGTGTCGGAAGTTCGCCGAAGAAATCGTCGGAGGCTCGCGGAGATCACCAAGAAGGCTCGGCTACTCGTTAAAGTCATCACAAAGATTGGGAGCTTGCAGGGAGTCCGTCGGAAGAAGTTCGTCGGAAAGCTCGCCGGAACAAGACTCGACGTTCGCGGTTAAAAAACTTGCTTAGGATGTTTTTGTTATGTAGTTCACCTGTAATTAGGATTAGGATTAAGAGATAATCCTATATCCTGGTTAGGGGCCAACTGGGCCCAAAGTCAAATTTGGTTTGGGCGAAAAATAAGCCAAACCAATGAATCGGAAAGCCAGGCGGTGGAACCGCCTGGCTGGGCGGTGGCACCGCCCAGCACCCGAGTGCTGGGCGGTGACACCTCCTTGGCTGGGCGGTTGCACCGTCCAGCACCCGAGCGCTGGGCGGTGGCACCGCCTGGCTGGGCGGTGGAACCGCCAGCACCGGGAACCCTAAGAGAATTCAAATTTTGGAGCCCAAAATTTGAATCCTCTTGAGGCCTATAAATACCCCTCAAATCTCAGCTGAGGTTACAACTTTTGAGAAGCATTTTGATTGAGAGAAAAGTCTTAGAAAGTCTTAGCAAGTCTTGTTTTCAATTTGCTAGAGAGTTCTCCTCCTTCTTTCTTATTGAAAATTTGTAAGAGGTTGAGCTGCTTGTAAAAGGTTGTAAGAGGGGTGTTTACCCTTCCATTTCAAGAGACTTGCTAGTGGAAGGTGGGAGCCTCATCGAAGAGGGGCCTCGCAAGTGGAGTAGGTCATTTGACCGAACCACTCTAAAAATCGGCGTAATCTCTGGTTTGCTTTTTATTATTGTCATTTACATTACTGCAAATCTTCTTACTGCTTTAGTTCCTTATTACTCTTGCTGCGCAACTTTAAGAATACGCCTTCAAGTTAAATTTCTCAAGTTTCATTCTTAACGTACGAAAGATTTTGTTAAAATCGAAGTTTTAATCCGCTGCACTAATTCACCCCCCCCTCTTAGTGCCGCTCCGATCCTAACAGTTGATGAACCGAAATGGATATAGCTTGTAAAAGTGTTAGATCTCTCTTATTTGGAATTTCGGAATGTTAAGTCTAGTTTACGATAATATAAACTTGTGGTAAATGGTTGGAGTTATGATTGTATAAATTACATAGCTTGTGGATTTATAAATATTGTTCATGTTTGTTAAGTTGCTTTGGGTTGCCATGAATGTGAATTATCGAGTGATGTGATATATCATTATAAACTGCACAGGTTTTATAGATGTGAATTTAATAATATCGATATTATTTGATGGGGCGTGACACCTTATGCCTCAGCAATAGGGTCTATCATGTATGCCATGCTATGTACTAGGCTTGATATAGCACATGCTCTGAGTGTCACGAGCAGGTATCAAGCGGATCCAGGCTTGGAGCACTGGAAAGTAGTAAAGTGTATCCTTAAGTACTTGAGAAGGCCTAAGGATCTTTTACTAGTATATGGAGGTAGTAGCCTTAAGGTTGAAGGCTACGCTGACTTAAGTTTTCAGTCTGATGTCGATAAAAGCAACTCGAATTTGTTGAATCTCAGATTTTCATGATGAAACTAATTGATTGTGTTTAGATGTTTAAAAGCATTTTGAGTGATGCAGGTCTACTCGATCAGGATTAGACAGTTGACGCAGGAGGAATTGACATTGCGCCGAAGGAGATCACGTCAGGATATTGGATGGCAGAAGGCTTCGGACGTCGGGCATCGGGCCAAGGAGAGCGGAATTGCACCAAGGATATCGGGGTTGCAGAGGTCAACCGCCGATTGGGCAACAAGCCACAAGTGAGGATGATGCGTTGAAGAATCGGACGAAGTGCCAACCAATGACGTGCCGGGCAACAGAATGTCAATTCGCATTGAAATAATTGTCTAGATTGGAGTAGAGTTTTTAGCTTGTGTATGCAGGATTAACTACGATAACGACGAAGACATAAAGCGAAACAAAGTGTCGAAGTTAAGCGCGAAGGATTCGTTGCGAGTTCGAGAGTTCGACGGAAGTCTGAAGGTTCGTCGGGAATGCTGCCAGAACTAGCCGAGAATGAGTAGGGAGCTTGCCGAAGGGTTTTTCGGAAGCTTGCCGGAAGGTTCGTTGGAAGTTCACGGAGCTCGTCGAGAAATATCGGAGCTTGCCGAAGAAGCTCATTGGAACTCGCCAAGATCAAATCGTGAAGTCTAGGAGCTTGTTGGGAGTCCGCATAATGGTTTTCGAGAGTTTATCGGAAGATCGTTGGAAGCTCGCCGGAAGAAGTCTTGACTTACAGACTTTGTAATAGCTTAGGAAATGTCTTTAAATTCGTAGTTAGTATATTAATTAGGGTTAGGATTAGGTGTTAATCCTATAACCCAAGTAGGGGCCAATTGGGCCCGAGTTCGGAGCCCAACCAGTGAGATGAAATAGTGTAGGCGCCAAGAACCCGAGAACTGAGCGGTGGCACCGCCTAGCACCCGAGAGGTCCGGCGGTGGCACCGCCAGTACACTGTCAGTGTCAGACACTGACAAGCGGTGGCACCGCCACCGACATGCGGTGGCACTGTCGGCCTCGAAAACCCAAGAGAATTCAAAATTTGGAGCCCAAATTTGAATCCTCTTGGGGTCTATAAATACCCCTCATTTCTCAGCAGAGAATACAACCTTTGAGAAGCATTAAATTGAGACAAAAGCCTTTGTAAAGCCTTTAGCAAGTCTTGTTTTCAATTGCTTGAGTGTTCGCCTCCTTCTTTCTCTTTGAAAATTTGTAAGAGAGTGAACCACTTGTAAAAGGTTGTAAGAGGAGTATTTGTCCTTCCCCTTCAAAGTGATTTGCTAGTGGAAGTTGGGAGCCTCATCGAAGAAGGCTTCGCAAGTGGATGTAGGTCGCATGACCGAACCACTATAAATCGGTTTGCATTTATCTTATTGTTATTTATATTACTGCAAACCATCTTCACTTCGATGCTCTACTTCTTTGTCTCCTTCTTACATATTCCTTCAAGTTAAAATGCAATCGAAACGGTTTCAAACGAAACGTTGCTTTTATCGTACGAAGTTTCTCTAAGTGTTTAAATCGTCGAAAGTTTATCATACTTTACCGTTGCACTAATTCACCCGCCCCCCTCTTAGTGCCGCTCCAGTCCTAACAATTGGTATCAGAGCACGGTATTTCTCATTTCGGATTTACACCCGAGAGAAATGGCTCTTCATGGCTTTCAAGAGGGTTTATCGGTTGTTCGTCCACCATTGTTTAACGGATTGGACTACACTTATTGGAAAACTCGAATGAATGTTTTCTTGATTTCTATGAATTTGGATTTATGGAATATCGTTGAAAACGGTTTTCAACTTCCCTCTAAACCGATGAACGAATGGTCGGATTTGGAGAAGAAGTATTTTTCTTTAAACGCAAAGGCTATAAATGCCTTATTTTGCGCTTTGGACAAAAATGAGTTCAATCGGATTTCTACGTGCGAATAGACTTTTGATATTTGGCGAACACTTGAAATCACGCACGAGGGAACTAGTAGATTCAAAGACTCGAAAGTTAACATTTTATTGCATGACTTTGAGCATTTTCGAATGCAACCAAGCGAGACTATAGGCGACATGTAGACCCGTTTCATGGATGTCGTCAATAATCTAAGAGTTCTTGGTAAATCTTTTTCGAATTTTGATCTCGTAAGCAAGATCTTAAGATCCCTTCCAAAAAGGTTGGATCCTAAAATAACCGCAATACAAGAAACAAAAGATTTAAATATTTTTCCACTTGAAGAACTAATTGGTTCGTTGATGACATATGAAATGGTGCACAATGCACATGATGAACATGATGTACAAAATCACCTTCCAAAGAACAGGAAGGATTTGGAATTCCGGACAAATGAATACCACTTGAGCGATGACTCAAGTGATGAGGACAATGATGAACTTGAACTTCGAACACTAAATCTTAATAAGTTTATTAAATAAAAATCTAAAATAAACAATGAACTTGAACGGAGGAAGAGGCCAAAGAAGAGGAAGGCAACCAAGGATGAATAAAAAACTTCCAAAGGTGAAACGACGAATTGGGCTTTGACGAGCTTCGACTAAAAGGTAAGTAACTCAACTCTCTTGAATTATTTTGAAATTACATAATACTTTTCATGAGTTATTTTTAATTTAGTTTAGGATTAATTTTCTTAAAAATTACATGAAAATAAAAACAAAAATTAGAAATCATGCTTATCATTCTAGTGATTTTGAAAATAATCATGAAAATTGTATGTTTATGATAAACAAAATGATTTTGATTAAAAATGCCTTATGAAATATGATATCATGCCTAATAAATTTATTTTTTGAGGCTATGCATGGCGATGATGAGTTTTGGGTAATTTATAGTTTATTGATTATTGATGATTTCCATAATGATCTTTTACGATTTATGGATTATCGATTTATACCATGATGAAAGTTGCTTTCAAAAATGATGCACGACTTTTGTATGCAAACTAAGCATGAAAAGATAGATTCACCTAAAAAGAAAAATGTATGACTACAATAAATAACAAATGATTTTGGTTAAAAATACTTTATACTCAATGAAACCATCATTGATGAATATGCTTTATGTGTAATAGTTTCTTTGGCGTATATGCTCTATCATGATAAATATTTTGAAAATAAATGAAATCATATTTGATTTGAAGTAATGCATAATGATGATGCTTAATGATGCATTTTTTGATTTGACATAAAAGTGACTTTAAAAAATGATGTATGTTTTGATTTGACATAAATGAAATAGACATGCTTATAAGAAATAGTGAAGTGTTATGCTTGACAATTGTATATTTAATGATGCATAAAGTTGTAATAAAAATATTAATATTTTAATACTATGATTTGATGATTTTATGCATGACATTGTAACGTTATATATAAGGATGCACACAATGATGAAATATTCATGATAAAATTATTATTTTGATATTCATGACTTGAATATTCCTTTCTTTTCGACAATGACATAGGGGGAGAAAGATTGCTAGCTCAAGGCAAATGTTGGCTAGCTTGTACTCTTCCCTTCTTTTCGACAAAAACAAAGGGGAGAAAGCTTTTGCTAGTGAGAACCAGCAAAGAAAAGCAAAGTATAATCTTGCACAAGAAGCAAGTGTTGAATTGCCATGATTGAACTTAAGAATCTTGCTATGCTTTTGTGCTTATATGTTGTGATGAAAATCTAGCTTTATGTTGCAAAAACTTGCATATCTTTTAAAATAGCTAGAGCTACTTCTTCTTTTTGTTGATGACAAAGGGGGAGAAGTATATTAATGACTTCATGCATTGAATTGAATATTTTATATATATTTGCATGATGGTTTAAATATTTTTCATAACATGTGATGAATGTTACTTAGATTTGGGATAATTCAAGTGTTCTATCAATGGCATATTGATAGGGGGAGTTTAGTTAAACTCCGGGGAGTTAAGGTTAACTCCGTTAGTCATCAATTAGTTGTCATCATAAAAAAGGAGGAGATTGTTGAATCTCAGATTTTGATGATGAAACTAATTGATTGTGTTTAGATGTTTAAAAGCATTTTGAGTGATGCAGGTCTACTCGATCAGGATTAGATAGTTGACGCAGGAGGAATTGACGTTGCGCCCGTGGAGATCACGTCAGGATATTGGATGGCAGAAGGCTTCGGACGTCGGGCATCGGGCATCGGGCTAAGGAGAGCGAAATTGCGCCAAGGATATCGAGGTTGCGGAGGTCAACCGTCGATTGGGCAACAAGCCGCAAGAGAGGGCGATGCGCTGAAGAATCGGACGAAGTGCCAACCAATGACGTGCCGAGCAACAGAATGTCAATTCGCGTTGTAATAATTGTCTAGATAGGAGTAGAGTTTTTAGCATGTGTGTGCAGGATTAACTATGATAACGATGAAGACATAAAGCGAAACAAAGTGTCGGAGTCAAGCGTGAAGGATTCGTTGCGAGTTCGAGAGTTCGACGGAAGTCCAAAGGTTCATCGGGAATGCTGCCGGAACTAGCCGAGAATGAGTAGGGAGCTTGCCGAAGGGTTTTTCGGAAGCTCGCCGGAAGGTTCATTAGAAGTTCACGGAGCTAACCGAGAAAGATCGGAGCTTGCCAAAGAAGCTCGTTGGAACTCGCCAAGATCAAATCGTGAAGTCTAGGAGCTTGCCGGGAGTCCGCAGAATGGTTTCCGAGAGTTTATCGAAAGATCGCCGGAAGTTCGCCGGAAGCTCGCCGGAAGAAGTCTTGACTTACGGACTTTGTAATAGCTTAGGAAATGTCTTTAAATTCATAGTTAGCACATTAATTAGGGTTAGGATTAGGTGTTAATCCTATAACCCAAGTAAGGGCCAATTGGGCCCAAGTTCGGATTGGTTTGGGCCAAGTTTGGAGCCCAACCAGTGAGATGAAATAGTGTAGGCAGTGGCACCGCCCAGAACCTGAGAACTGAGCGGTGGCACCGTTGGACTGAGCGGTGGCACCGCCCAGCACTCGAGAGGTCCGGCGGTGGCACCACTAGTACACTGTCAGTGTCAGACACTGATAGGCGGTGGCACCGCCAGCCTCGGAAACCCAAGAGAATTCAAAATTTGGAGCCCAAATTTGAATCCTCTTGGGGTCTATAAATACCCCTCATTTCTCAGTAGAGAATACAACCTTTGAGAAGCATTAGATTGAGACAAAAGCCTTTGTAAAGTCTTTAGCAAGTCTTGTTTTCAATTGCTTGAGTGTTCACCTCCTTCTTTCTCTTTGAAAATTTGTAAGAGAGTAAACCACTTGTAAAAGGTTGTAAGAGGAGTATTTGTCTTTCCCCTTCAAAGTGATTTGCTAGTGGAAGTTGGGAGCCTCATCGAAGAAGGCTTCGCAAGTGGATGTAGGTCGCAAGACCGAACCACTATAAATCGGTTTACATTTATCTTATTATCATTTATATTACTACAAACCATCTTCACTTTGATGCTCTACTTCTTTGTCTCCTTACATATGCCTTCAAGTTAAAATGCAATCGAAACGGTTTCAAACGAAACATTGCTTTTATCGTACGAAGTTTCCGTAAGTGTTTAAATCGTCAAAAGTTTATCGTACTTTACCACTGCACTAATTCACCCCCCCTCTTAGTGCCGCTCCGGTCCTAACAGAATTCGGGGTACGTGTACACCTTGAATGGAGGAGCAGTGTGCTAGAAGTGTTCCAAGCAAGATACTACTATTGACTCGACCACAGAGGCGGAGTACATTGCTGCATCAAATGTAGCAAAGGAGGGAGTCTGGTTAAAGACGTTCATCACAGATTTGGGAGTCATGCCGGGTAGTGAGGAGCCAATCTCCTTATATTGCAACAACAACGGGGCGATTGCTCAAGTAGAGGAACCTAGGTCTCATCAGAAATCTAAGCATGTTCTAAGGAGGTTCCACCTTATCAGAGAGATCGTAACCCGAGGAGATTTAGCAGTGTAAAGAGTTCCATCCGAAGATAACACTGCAGATCTACTAACAAAGCCGTTGTCTCAGATTGTCTTTAAGCGTCATAGGGGTCTGATGGGGATCAGACACATAGGTGATTGGCTTTAGGTCAAGTGGGAGATTGCTAATCATAGGTGCCCAGCATGCCAATCACGTGAGTGATGGCACGTGTGACTTGATACAGAATCTTTTTGCTTATTATATTATGACATATATCACTTTATAACTATTACATATATGCATATATATATTGTGATGTCCTTGGATTTGTACAATGGAAATCGGATCATCATGAGATCATGATAATGAGATCGATTCACCTTTAAACAAAGATCCTAAATAATCTTAGTCACAGGTTACTCAAGAGGGACATCGTGATAACCGGACAGACTGGTGTGCTATATAACCATCCATATGATGGATGCAGCTGGTCTCATAGCTGCTCGTGTAGGGACACTAGGGATACAGTATAGGTGTTCATTGGAGAATGAGTTCACTGATTGATCCGCTTACGGAATGCTGGATGGTTGATGATGCCTTATTGTCAGACAACGATTCTGTAGTCCTAGTGTTATATCTGGTCCTTAGACTTGAGACACCAAGGATGTCCTATATGAGTGCTCCACTCTTTGATACCAGACTTATAGGTTTGGCTATTCCAGATCTAGTACAGTTGGTCATTGGGAGTGGTAGTCGACCTTACGAGGGCTATTGAGTGTCGATAGAGGATCATCCACTCTCGGCGTCATAAGAGGAATATCCCATGTGTTCTTGCTCAAATAAATCCCTAGCTAGGGTTATTCGGGTTAAGAGAGAAAGAGTTCTCCGGGAGAATCCGATTAGAGCGAGACTCGAGTAGAAACCGTATGGGTCTGACAGCACCATGCTCGATATACGGTCTCTGGGATATTAGATAGATGAGGGACTATAGGTACACGGTAACTAAGGATAAACAGGTCCAATGGATTGGATTCCCCTGTATCGTCTGGGGACTACGGCGTAGTGGCCTAGTACGTCTGTAGTCGATGAGTCGAGTGAATTATTACAGAGATAATAATTCATTGAGTTAGAAGGAATTCTGATAGGTATAACTCATGGCCAGCTCGATATTGGGCATAGAGGGTCACACATATATGGTAGGCATTGCGATAAGTAGAGATTCGGATATAAGATAACCGATGGAGCCCTTGTCTTATTGGATATCCAATAAGCCTCTGAATTATTGGATCCTATAGACGAGATCCAATAAGAGCCCATGAGAGATTATTAGATATAGATCCACTAATATAAAAGGCTTGGGTTATTGGATGCAGATCCAATACCCACTAGGGGAGGATCCATTAGGGTTTGACAAGGGACCTCTATAAATAGGAGGGATTTAGAGCCTCATAGGCTAGAACCTTTGCTTGCCTCTCCTATTCTCCTTCCCCTCTCCACCTCAAAGCAGGCTTGGAGTTTCGAGGAGTGTCATCGCAGCCCTACTGTGTGGATCATCGCAGCCCTACTGTGTGGATCACCGCTAGAGAGGAGGACGCTTGACCTTCTTCATCCTCTCCTAAAGATTTACAAGGAAACAAGGATTTACAATCTCCCTGCTAGTTATAAGTGCCCAGTAAGCCAATCACGTGAGTGATGGCACGTGTGACTTGATATAGAATCTTTTTGCTTATTATATTTTGGCGTGTATCACTTTATAACTATTGTATATATACATATATATATTGTGATGTCCTTGGATTTAAGCAATGGGAATCAGATCGTGATGAGATCACGATAATGAGATCGATTCACCTTTAAACACATATCCTAAATAATCCTGGTCATAGGTTACTCGAGAGGGACATCGTGATAACCGGACAGACTGGTGTGCTGTATACCCGTCCATATGATGGATGCAGCTGGTCTCATAGCTGCTCGTGTAGGGACACTAGGGATACAGTACAGGTGCTCATTGGAGAATGAGTTCACTAATTGATCCGCTTACGGAATGCTAGATGGTTGATGATGCCTTATTGTCAGATAGCGATTTCGTAGTCCTAGTGGTGTATCTGGTCTTTAGACTTGAGACACCAAGGATGTCCTATATGAGTGCTCCACTCTTTGATACCACACTTATAGGTTTGGCTATCCCAGATCTAGTACAACTGGTCATTGGGAGTGGTAGTCGACCTTATGAGGGCTATTGAGTGTCGATAGAGGATCATCCACTCTCGGCGTCATGAGAGGAATATCCCATGTGTTCTTGCTCAGACAAATCCCTGGCCAGGGTCATTCAGGTTGAGAGAGAAAGGCTTCTCCGGAAGAATCCGATTAGAGCGAGACTCGAGTAGAAACCGTATGGGTCTGAAAGCACCATGCTCGATATATGGTCTCTGGGATATTAGATGGATGAGGGACTATAGGTACATGGTAACTGAGGACAGACAGGTCCAATGGATTGGATTCCCCTATATCATCTGGGGATTACGGTGTAGTGGCCTAGTACGTCCGTAGTCGATGAGTCAAGTGAATTATTACAGAGATAATAATTCACTGAGTTAGAAGGAGTTCTGACAAGTATGACTCACGGCCAGCTCGATATTGGGCCTAGAGGGTCACACACATATGGTAGGCATTGCGATGAGTAGAGGTTCGGATATGAGATATCCGACGGAGCCCTTGTCTTATTGGATGCAGATCCAATACCCACTAGGGGAGGACCCATTAGGGTTTGACAGGGGACCTCTATAAATAGGAGGGATTTAGAGCCTCATAAGCTAGATCGTTTGCTTGCTTCTCCTATTCTCCTCCCCCCTCTCCACCTCAGAGCAGGCCTGGAGTTTTGAGGAGCGTCGTCGCAGCCCTACTGTGTGGATCATCATTAGAGAGGAGGACGCTTGACCTCCTTCACCCTCTCCTAAGGATATACAAGGAAACAGGGATATACGATCTCCCTAGATAACACAATCTACTTTATTTGCAGTTTTAAGTTTCACAAATTTTGCGCATCAATCTTCGCACGACGATGAACATCTCTTTGGGAATCGGGGATTTTGTTTTCTTGTTCTTCCGCTGTGCATGTGATGTCACCCCCAAGATTTCCTAACACTCCCTAGGTAACACAATATACTCTATACGCAGTTTTTTAGTTTCGCGGATTTTGCGCACTAATCTTCGCACGACGACGAACATCTCTATGGGAATCGAGGATTTTGTTTTCTTGTTCTTCCGCTGCACATGTGATGTCACCCCAAGATTTCCCAACATCTTGCTGCCTTTCTGTAACCATCCATCAGCCCTCCACAGCCGCCTAATGTAATTCCCACAATTGCTTAAAAGATTGTCGCTGAATTCCGCCATCATCTCTACCACCGCGGATCATCCTTTGATCTCCCCGTGAATTACAACAGGTTCTGGTTTCCTACCTTACTGCTACTACTATTTAGTTATCCTTATTCAAAAATCTAAAAAAAAAATTGTTCCTATATTGCTGCATAAACTTTTCGCCGTAATGTTTTCATCTCTACGATGAAAGATACATTGCAGAATTCCAGCCGTATAGCATAGCCTATATGATCTTGCTACTGTGTTTTTTCTATCCAAATCTCTATCAAATTTGTATGATAGCTTTGACACTTTCTAACAGTAGATTTTCCTTTGGTTTTGTTAAAATATTCTCAATATAAACTATTGATCTTTTACGTCTAATCTGCTATACTTGAAAATTTGTACTATAAAATTCCAATCGCATAGCACAATTTGTTTGATCTTGCTACTATGCTTTTTCTATCCAAATCTCTACAAAATTTTTGTGACAGCTTTGACGCATCCTAATAGTATATTTTCCTTTGGTTTTGTCAAAAAGTTCTCAATATTAACCATTGATCGGGTATATCTAAGCTGCTATACTTGAAAATCTGCACTATAAAATTCAAGCCGTATAGCACAGATTTTTTGATCTTGCTACTACATTTTTCCTATCCAAATCTCTATAAACTTTTTATAATAGCTTTGAAACTTCCTAACATGGATTTCCCTTTGGTTTTGATAAAAAATTATTAATATAAACTACTGATCTTTTACATCCAATCTGCTACATTTGAAAATCTATGCTACAGAAAATTTCAGCCGCATATTATTGCCTTAACCCATCTATTTGCAATATTTTTTAAATAAAATTTCTTATATACTTCATAGATCATCTTGGCTTCCATCTAAGATTAATCTATTGGAGAATTCATCTCTAAAAACGATTTTGTGTTGCTGCAAATTTTCGTCGTAAGCTATTGAAATTTTTCAACGAGAATTCTGCTATCGTAACTTGCACCAATTTCCTTGCTGTTATACTGTTAAAATTTTCTTAATTAAATTAGACATCTTTGCTATCATATAAACTGAGATTTTGCTGTCAATTCCCTACTCAAATTTCTCAAGTTTTTGATGAAAATTTCATCGAGAAACAGCTGTTTCTTCGACGATAATTCTGCTCTTACAAGACAACATATACCTATAGCAACTTCCATTGATTTCTATCAAACCTTTGCTACCATCTACCACAGATCTAAAACTTTCATCCATAGCCATAAAACTCCACCAAACCACACCCTCAAAGTGCACTAAAAACAACCACAAAACAAGCCTAAACTGTAGCCTACATCCACCAATCCGCCAACCCTTTCGACCATTACTTCTCTCAACTTATACATTCCTGTAACCCAACAACAAAAGAGAGATCTTAACATCATAAATTTGGAGGCATATACTATGGCATCTAAGGTGGCAATCAACGCTAAATTCAAAGCCTTCGAGGTACGAATGTAAGATAAGATTCAGATTCTCTTTACCGAACTAAGTTTGGGCCGACCACCAAGCCCGAAGAAATCACATCAAGGGGAGATCTCTAACCAATCATACCAAGCCCAAAGAGATGACTTCCAAGAGAGGGGAGGTTTTTTGATTGATCCCAACTATCCATGCATGAGGGTAGACTTCCCTAGATGGGAAAAAGGAGACCCGATTGGTTGGATCTCGTATGCGGAGCGATATTTTCGGTACCACAAAACCGTAGACGCATCTATGGTGAAAATTGTAGCTATACATCTTGAAGGGGATGTCATATAGTAGTTTGACTGGTTTGAACACACTCATGGAATCCTCTTATGGCGATAATTCAAAGAAGGACTACTGATCCGCTTCGGACCAACCACTAGAACATTGACGGACAACTAGCAAAGATCCGACAAACCTCCACAATTCAGGAGTACCAAACCAGGTTTGAAAGGTTATCTGATCAAACTTATGATTGATCTTTAAAATAGCTATTGGGGACCTTCATTGAGGGCTTGAAGCCAGAGATCTGGGGAGAAGTTAAAGCGCGACAACCGTACATGCTTATGGCAGCCATCTCTTTTGCACGACTTCAAGAGGAGAGATTGAACCATGAAGCCTGGAGGACTAGGGTCACTCCCTGACCAGCAATACTGAAGCCCTCAGCCCCCCCACTGTTAACTGAGTCCCTGCACCAAAAAGGTTGACAAGAGAAGAGCTACAGGAGCGATCTGCGAAGGGGTTATGTTGGCACTATGACGAGCCATGGAGCCACGATCATCACTGTAGAAAAGGGAGACTTCTTATGATTGAACCAGCAGAAGAAGAGGTCATTGAACATCCAAAAGAGAGCCTTAAATATGAAGAAGAAGATGCAAAAGAAGAGCCATAACCGACTGATGTTACTATACACGAACTAGCCGGCTACTCAAACCCGCAAGCGATGAAAGTTGGAGGCCTTCTCAAACAACAACCGATCACTATTCTCATCAACATGGACATCACTAATAACTTCCTAAATAGTAAGGTTACTGCTCGGATGGCACTCCATAGCGAAGGTTGCAACCAGTTCAACGTAAAGGTCGCTGACGAAAGAATTCTAAAGTATGACCAAAGATGTCCGTGGGTGAAACTATTGCTGTAGGACCAAGAGTTAATTACATATTTCTTCCTCCCCCCTCTTGATGATCATGAGGCCATGCTTAGAATTAAATGATTGATGACATTAGGTGATATTTTTTGAAATTTTATGAAACTAATTATGAAATTTTACAATAAGGAGAAACATGTGATACTGTACGGGAAACGTGGGGCGACGTAACGACGATTTACACACAACAAATGGAGAAGGTTTGGTATAAAGCATGTAGTGGCTTTTTAGTACAACTTGAGCAGCAAACTAAGAGAGAGTCAACAGAATTTGAAGATCCAAATCTACTTCCTTTGCTTGTTGAATCTTTAGATATATTTGATGAACCACACAACCAACCTCTTACCCCTTGGCATAATCATTGTATAACGATTCTTCCAAGCAAATCTCAAGCAAATACTTAGCCATATTAGAATCCATATCTCTAGAAGGATGAAATAGAAGGGATTGTAAAAGAGATGCTTGAAACAGGAATTATTCGGCTAAGTTGCAGCCCCTACTCTTCACTGGTGCTCCTTGTACGAAAGAAGGACGGAACATGACGATTATGTGTTGATTACCAAGCTCTCAATGGCATAACCATCAAGGAAAAATACCCTATTCCAATAGTAGATAAATTGCTAGATGAAAGGGAGCACAAATCTTCACAAAGCTAGACCTTTGATCCGGGTATCATCAAATACGAGTGTGCAAAGAAGACATACCAAAAACCACCTTTTGAACACACAACGACCACTACGAATTTTTACTTTCTTCAATAGAAGGTGGAATATCTTGGGCATATCATATCAGAGGAAGGTGTGGCAATAGACCACTCCAAAATTGGAGCAATGTAGAACTGGCCGACCTTGAGGAACATAAAATTACTACGTGGCTTTCTCGATTTAATAGGCTACTACCACAAGTTCATAAAAAATGATGGAAAGATTAGTGCACCACTTACTTCCTTGCTGAAAAAAGATGCTTTCTAATAGTTGAACAAAGCCACCACCACCTTCGACAAACTTAAAGCTGCAATGATGACAACGCCCATACTAGCACTACTCGACTTCGGCAAGACTTTTGTTATTGAAGCCGATGCCTCTGGAGTCAGAATTGGTGCTATACTAATACAAGATGTACCATAATGTATTATCTCCTTCCCATCTCAAAATGACTATTTATGACAAGGAGATGTTTGCAATTGTCCATGCGATGGCCAAATAGAGATCGTATTTGATCGGGCGATGCTTTCAAATCAAGACCGACTATAAAAGTCTAAAATATTTCTTGGAGCAGAAGATATCTTCCCTTGAGTAGCAAAAATGGGTAACAAAGTTTCTTGGACATGATTATGAAATAACTTACAAAAAGGGAAAAGAGAATATTGTTGCAGATGTACTTTCACGGTTACCCAAGCAAGCTAAATTTTCGGCCATTTTACTTTCGACTAGAAATATCCCTGAGGATATTAAGAGGGAATGGCAGGAAGATCCAGAGACCAATAAAATCATAAAAATAAAAATTGGAGGAAGCACCAAGCTCTGTGGCTCATTACAATTGGGACTCAAAAGAATTACGCTATAAGGGAACTAAATTGAAAAGGAGTATGACGTATCACTCATAAACCGATGGCTAGACAGAAGTGGTAAATAGGTGCTTGGAGACAGCCCAAATCCACCCACCAAATATGACTACCCAAGGAGAACTTCATACCCAATCGAGTGTCATTATTGATCGACGGATCGTGACTCGACAACGATGACCTACTATTGAAGTGCTAATATAGTGGGCGAACTTACCAGCAGAAGGTGCCACTTGGGAGAACTATGACGACTTAGAAGATCAAATTTCTAGAATTCATAGATTGTCAGCCTCGAGGACAAGGCGGATTTGAAGAGGGCTAGTCTATTAGGACTCTAGCTAGGAGAGTCCTAATTGAGAGAGGCATTCATGTAAAACCTACTTAAGCCGACCCCTATTAAAGAGGTGAAGAGGCCGACTAGGGTTTAGAGGTTATTTCTTAGAGAAGAATTAGGAGTTGTAAAGGAATAGGAGTCTTGAGTAGGAGTCTTAATTGAGTAGGAGTCTTGAGTAGGAGTCCTATTAGGAGTTAGGGTTTAGAAACCTTATAAATAGCCATGTATTCATCCTCTTTTGATAAGCAATATATGAATCTTTTCTGTAGCCTTTGAGCAGTAACTTGAAGGAAAGAACCCCTATAGAGTTCTAAGGAGGCTGATCCCCTAAAGAGATCAACCCCAAGCTTAGAATCTACAAGGGTTCTAATAGGATCCCACGTCACCTTCTATCTGTTTGATATGATATCCAAAGCTATGGTTATGTGCTTCTATATGTGCTTTGGATAAGAATAAAAATGCTTTCTATGTCATTGATATACTCTGAAATATTTCATTTGTTATTTATATGCTTCGAAACATTTCATACGCCATTGATATGTTCCGAAATGTTTCATCTGCCATTAATATGCTCCAAAATGCTTCATATGTTATTGATATATTCCAAAGCACTACATCTGTCATTGATATGTTCCAAAATGTTTCATTTGTTATTGATATACTCTGAAACATTTCATAAGTCCTTGATATGCTTCGAAATGCTTCATATGCCATTGATATGCTCCAAAATGCTTCCTATTCCATTGATATATTCCAAAATGCTTTATATGCCATTGCTATATTACGAACCATTTCATCCGTCATTGATATGTTCTGAAATGTTTCATTTATTATTGATATACCCCGAAACATTTCATACGTCCTTGATATGCTCCAAAATGCTTCATATACCATTGATATGCTCCGTAACATTTCATATACCATTGATATGCTCCGAAATGCTTCCTATGCCATTGATATACTCCGAAATGCTTCATATGCCATTGATATGTTCCGAAGCATTTCATCCATCATTGATATGTTCCGAAATATTTTATTTGTTATTGATATACTCCGAAAACATTTCATACATTCTTGATATGCTTCGAAATGCTTCATATGCCATTGATATATTTTGAAATGTTTCATTTGTTATTAATATACTTTGAAACATTTCATATGTCCTTGATATGCTCCGAAATGCTACATATGTCATTGATATTCTCCCTAACATTTCATATGCCATTAATATTCTCTGAAATGTTTTCTATGCTATTGATATACTCCAAAATGCTTCATATGCCATTGATATGTTCCGAAATATTTTATTACGTCAATGATTTGTTCCAATTAGTGTTTGCTCCCTTGTTACGTACAAAATATGCTTCGAATGAAATGACATTGTAATTATGTATTCGTTAAGTGGCTATCTATGAACTCTTGTTTCCCTACCTTATATTTGGTACCTTATTTGCTTTGAAATTGTTCTTTTTCGTCATTAATATGTTCTATGTGTTCACCCCATTGCTATATAAATTTTTTAAGATAGCTAATCACTTACTAAAATATTTAAATTGGGCTGAGACTATGGAAAGCTAGAAGACTTTGAGCAAACCCATTAGTGGATGATATGTTTTTGTTGTATAAGTACATTTGGTGTCTAATGAAATGTTGATGGTAAATATGAACTTATGAGTTTTGTAAAAGTTTAAAGAACCTCTCATGTTTAGGATTTGGGAGTGTTAAGTTTAATTTGTGTAATGATATGAAACATGTGGTAAATATTGGTTTTGTGATTATATAGAATCCCACACTTATGGATTTATGAGGTGGTTCTTATCTTAGTGAGTTGGTTTCAGATTTTATAGTTCATCGAGTGACGTGGTATATGAATTTAAACTGCACAGATTTTATGAATTGGAGAATTATAGATATGAATGATTTGAATGTTTTCTTAGTATCCTCAAATGCATGTTTGGATCCTGGTATGAATTATTGATCTATAATAAATTCAAGGGGCGTGACAATGGGCGCCTCTGCTCGCGGACGTAGTGCCTGCAGGCGCTGCTGCCCCCGCGGGCACCTCTACCCACAAGCGAAGTGCTGCTGTGGTGTCGCTTGCACTTGCGAGTAGGTCACCCACAAGCACTGCCCATGCGGTTGCTTATTTGCGGCTTGCAAGCTACCGGTCGTAGGTGGTCGGTTGTAGGCCACTCGTAAGCACTGCCCATGCGATTGTTTGCTTGCGGCCTGCAAGCTTCTAGCCATAAGCAGTCGACTATAGGCCACCAACCACTTGCACATATGTGGCCAGGCTAAGAGCTCCCTCGCGAGCTCTCAGCCAAGGCTACAAGCCGCCTTTGGCCTACCTGCAAGGGCAACAACAATTGCTGCCCTCTCTCACCTTTTTCATCAACAATTCAAAACCAATCTTTCGCACAAACAATCTGACTTTGATACCACTATAGGAAAATCTAGGGATGACATCACATGCACAACAGAATAACATAAAACAAAAATCCTAAATTTTTCAAAAGGTATTCATCGTCATGCGAAGATTGGTACGCAAAAACTCACAAAACTGAAAAGCACGTGTGAGATAATTGTGTTACTTAGGGAGATTATATGTCCCTGATATCCTATGTTATGACTCTAGCTAAGAGAGTCATAATTGAGTTTCATTGAAAGGGGCATTCGTGTAAAACCTACCTAGCCAACCTCTATTAAAGAGGTGAAGAGGCCGGGTAAGGTTAGGATTAGTTTGGAGGTTGCTTCTTAGAGAAGCATTAGGAGTTGGTTAGAAGTAGGAGTCTTGAGTAGGAGTCATATTAGGAGTTGGTTAGAAGTGGGAGTCTTGAGTAGGAGTCCTATTAGGAGTTAGGTTTTAGAAGCCTTATAAATAGCCATGTATTCATCCTCTTTTCTTAATGAATAGATCAATCCTTTTAGCAGCCTTTGAGCAGCAACCTAGAGAAAGGAACCCCTATAGAGTTCCAAGGAGGCCGATCCCCTAAAGAGATCAACCCCAAGCTTAGAATCTGCAAGGGTTCTAACACTAGGTATCATACCGTTCCATAGCCATCCGTCAGCCCTCTACAGCCGCCCAAAGCAATTCCCTCAATTGCTTAAAAGATCATCGCCGAATTCTAACATCATCTCCACCACCACGGATCATCCTTTAATATCCCCGTGAATTGCAATAGGTTCTGGTTTCCTGCCTTACTTCTACTACAATTTAGTTATCCTTATTCAAAAATCTAAAAAAAATTGTTCCTATATTGCTGCATAAACTTTTCATTGTAAAATTTTCATCTCTACAATGAAAGATGCACTGCAGAATTCCAACCACATAGCACAGTTTGTTTGATCTTGTTACTGCATTTTTTCTATCCAAATCTCTACGAAATTTTTACGATAGTTTTGATACTTCCTAACAACAGATTTCCCTTTAGTTTTATTGAAAAAATTCTTAATATAAACTGCTGATCTTTTACGTCCAAACTGCTACACTTTAGACATAAAAATCTACTATAGTACCTTTCTATGATCCTCAATTTTTTTGAATCGTCCACCACCCCATGCCATTAACCTGTCAACAGAAAAAAGATACGGACATCTCTGATCTACAAGCATATACTATGGTTTCTCATGATCCAATCGGTGCCAAATTTGAAGCATTGGAATCTCAGATTAAATTATAGCTTGAATTACCCTTGGAGTACAAATTACGCACTTTGTTTGTAGAATTCAGAATTGGACAACTGCCGAGTCCAACCAAATTTCAGCGAGAAGAGAGTTCAGAGAGGCCTCTGATAAGACCCTAAAGTCTTATCGTAAAATAAAGAATAGAATATTATTATCACTTCGAGGGGATCGACCTCCTTGATCGCTTCAAGGGAATCAGCCTCCTAGGGTTTATCTATAGATTGGAATAATATTTCATTGATTGATTGATTGATTGTCAAAAGAAAGGGTTACATTACTATTTATAGAATTCCACCTAGAGTCTACTAGGACTTGGACTCTTAATAATAAATAAATATTAAATAAACCTCTACCCGACTCTAACTGAACTAAATAGACTCCATAAATATTATTCGAAAGCTCATAAAATAAAAGGGTTCTAACAATTCCTCCCTCTTCAAATCAGCCATGTCCTCAAGGCTGAGCAACATCAAACTCGGGGAGCTTCTCTTTTAGCATTTCAGTCATAGGTTATCTACAACGCATCACAGCCTGTTGATCAAGTAAGTATGGTCTCCACTTTTTAATAGTATAAGCAATAGGTCTGTCTTTCAGTGTAGTAATCGTTGCAAGAAACTCTTAGCCCTATATAATCAATTTTATCTTTGAACATTTGCTATCACAAGTAAAAAATCTATCCATCAGCAATCTTTATTTCGAATCTGTCACAGCCTTCAATGTGGTAGGCTAATTGGGCTATAATTTTCCTATCCATAAAATTATTAGTGCTACCTATATCAATCAAAATAGTGAGAGGTTAATGCTTCAAAGTTCCTCCGACTTTCATAGTTTGTGGATTAGCGTAGCTAGCTAATGCATGTACTGTATATGTGATGGATTCAATATCTTCATCAGTTTCCACATCTTCATGATCGGAGTCCAACTCTTCTACTTCCGGTTCCTCTCCAATTGGCTCAATCATCAAAAGTTGCTCTTGTTTACATCGGTACTCCATACTCCACTTTTCATCATAGCACATTTTGTCAATAGTTTAAAAGCACTTGGTAAAAGCTTTTCAAATTTTGAACTTGTTAACAAAGTTTTACGTTCACTTTCTAAAAATTGGGATTCGAAAATAACGGCTATACAAGAATAAAAAAATTTGAATACTTTTTTTATCGAAGAACTTATCGGGTCTTTAATGACCTATGAAATGACATGCAATGCATGTAAAGAACTGAGAACCACCTTACAAAGAACAAGAAGGATTTCGGACTAAGAACAATCGAAGACCACTCGAGCATAAGCTCAAGTGATGGTGAACTTGAACTCCTAATGAAATTTAAAAAATTCATGAAACAAAAATTAAAGAATAAAAAGAACTCAACTACTTGCTATGAATGCAAGAAGAGGGAAGCACATTGGGACAAATCGAGCTCATCTAAAAACGAGAAGAAAATCAACAAAGGCGAGGAGGCAAACTACGCCTTAACGGTTTTCAACGATGAGGTAATCAAAATGCCGTTAGTTTACTTTGAAATCACATAATGCTTTTCATGAGTTATTTTTTTGTTTAGAATAATTATTTTTCTTGAAAATTACATGTTTAATAAATAAAAATATAAAAATTAAGAATCATGCTTATCTAGTAATTTTGAAAATAATTATGAAAATTACATGTGTTATGATAAAGAAACAAAATGTTAGACTTAAATTATGCTTAATGAGTTTATATTTCAAAATTATATATGATGATTCTTGCGATTTATGGATTATCGATTTTTACTATAATGAAAGTAACTTTTTTGGTTTTAAAAATGATGAATTCTTTGATTTGACATAAATGACAAAGGCATGCGTATATGTAATAATGTAAGTATCATGCTTGACAATTTTATTTTTAATTATAATGATGATTTGAAGTAATGATGATTTTTGGATAATTTATGAGTTATTGATCTTGATGATTTCTATGATGAGATTTGCTCTCTCAATTTTAAACTATAATGCATGGTTGTTAGCAAAAGAAATTCTTGATTAAAAATGCATTGCTATAACAAACAAGATAATTTTGATTAAAAATGCTTCATGTTTAATGAAATCATGCTTAATGATTTAATGATGCATAATGATGAAAACATTAAAAGTTCGGTACCATGCTTGATGATATTATTCTATGCATGAGATTTTGAAGTTATACATGATGATTTTTGTGATTTATTGATCTTGATGATTTTTATGATAAATCTATGTATGCCATTTTGAATCTCTTGAAATTAATGTTGAGATTTTGATAATTTTAATAATTTGAATTTGAACGAGTTTTATCAAAATCATGATCTTGAATTCTTGGAATTGTATGAGATTTTTTTTTTAGATCTCTTCTTTGTACTCCTACATTTTTTTTTATATTTTAGTTAAATAGGAGATTTACTATATGAATCATGTCTTTTGGTATTTATATGATCTTATCTTTCATGACATGATTTCTTTGTATTTATGGCTTGTATGCCTTGAAATGATTGAAATATTTTATACCATTATGTTCTTCTCTTCTTCTTTCTTGTTTATAATGATAAAATGGGGAGACGTTTGCATGGTAGGATGTAATTTGAGAAAATTAATACCATCATGATTTGAAATGCTATGATTTGTTACCAAAATAATATATCATTAATGCTTGAATATCATGTATGATATATCTATAATGATTAATTTATTTGTATAATGCATGAAGTAAGGATACAAATGTAAAATTTTAGAATTATGCATGTTTTAATTTAAAACTAGGATGATGCATAAACATATTGAAAAATGATTAATACTTTACCTTTGTCATAATATGAAAATTGATATAAAGGGTCTTCCCTTTTTTTTGACAATGACAAAAGGGGAGCAAAACTTGCTAGAAAGCAAATTTACTAGCTTGCACAATTCAAGAAGAGTACAAAAATATGCTAGCTTGCTCATATCGAAAGAGAAGCAAAGAAGTGCTATCTTGCCTATCTCAAGAAGCAAAAAATTAACTTGCACATCTAGCAGAACTCATATTTCAAGAAGCAAGAGTTGTCTTCTTGAACATCTCAAAATTGCTAGCTTGCATGTTTTAAAATGTTGTAAAATTTTTGCTAGCTTGTATGTTGTAAACTTGTTATCTTACTACCTTGCATATCTATGATGATAGCAAAATTGCATGATGATAAAAATGGAGATTATGTTAATTATGCAATGTATTGAACTTGTATTCCAAACACATGAATAGTTGGACTTCTCCTTTTTGTTGATGACAAAGGGGGAGAAGTATATTGATGTTATGCATGATTTCAATCATGAAATGTTTACTTGGATTTTTGAATCCAAGAGACTCTATCAATACGGCATATTGATAGGGGGAGTTTGTTTAAACTACGGGAGTTTAGTTAACTCTGTCATCAATTGATTGTCATCATCAAAAATAGAGAGATTGCTGAATCTTGGATTTTGATGATGAAACCAATTGATGAGTGTTTATGATTTAATCTGTGTTTCGAGTAATGCGGGATAATTCGATCAGGATAAGACAATTAAAGTAGGAAGAATCATATTGTGCCGGGGGAAAACATGTCAGAAGATTGGACGTCGAGCTAGTGAATCGGTCGATGTATCAACAAAAGGCTTCGGGCCATGGATTCGGGCATTAGGCCAAGAAGTGCGGATATTGCATCAAGGATAACAAAGTTGCGGAGTCAATTGGCCGATTGGGCAATAGGCCGTAAGAGAGGACGATGCACCAAAGAATCGACAAAGCGTCGAGGGACCAATGACATGCCGGACAACATGATTAATGCTTAGTATTAATTGTCTAGATCAAAGTATATTTTTACATATGTAGGATAAACTACGATAGCAAGGCATGAAGCAAAATGAAGTCCCAGAGTCAAGGATGCGATTTCATTGGGAGTTCGAGAGTTCGTTGGAAGTTCTGGCAGAATCAATCGAGAAGTCTCGAAGCTTGCCAAAGAAGCTCATCGGAACTCGCCAAGAAGATCATCATAAAGTCTAGGAGCTTACTAGGAGTCCATCGGAACATTGTCGAGAGATCGTGGGAAGTTCGCCGGAAGATCGTCGAAAGCTCGTCGGTAGAAACCAAGGCATAGGGACTTGTTTAGCTTAGAAAATATCTTAGGAATCGTAGTTAGGATGTAATTGGGTTTGGATTTGGGCCAACCCAATTAGGGGCAAACTAGGCCCATGTAAGGACTGTATTGGGCCCAATGAGAGGCCCAAACAGTGCCCCAAGAAGTAGCATCATCGTGGCACAGTCTTCGAGACTATGTCAAGCGGTGGTACCACCAGTCTGGGCGATTGTACCACCCCTGGCAGGATGCCAAGCAATGGTACCACTAGTTTGGGTGGTGGTACCGCCCAACATAGCCTCCCAGGTGGTGTTACCACCAGATTGGGCGGTGGTACCGCCCAGTGCAGTGTTAGTGTCAGACTAACACTAGCGGTGGTACCGCCCGTGCCCGGGAAACCCAGGATGAGATGTTTTTAGACTCCAAGTTTGAATCAACTTAAAGCCTATAAATAACCCTCTCATCCCTGGTTAAAAGATACAAGCACAGAGAGTTTGAAAGTGAAGAAACTCTATAGAGATCACTTGAGAAATCCCTCCTCTATCTTAAACTTAGATTTCTGTTTAGAGAGGAGTATGTGTGCTTGTAAGGGTTGTCTCCTAAACTTGGTAAAAGGAGAAGAGGGGTGTAAGAAGGATTTTGATCTTTGCCTATTAAAGGAAGATCGATAGTGGATGCCGATGGCCTCGATGGAAGAGGAATCGATGAAGTGGATGTAGGTCACAACGACCGAACCACTCTAAAATCTGGTTTGCATTTCATCTTGAGCAATTTACTTTACAGCAAACCACTTTACCTCCTTACTTGCTTAACATTCAGTATGCTCTTACTTTGCTTTCTAAGTTAAGCATTTCCGAAATCAGTTTTCAACGTACGAAGTTTTACGAATTTGAAGACGTATTTTATCGCTGCACTAATTCACCCCCCCTCTTAGTGCCGACTCATTTCTAACAACTCCTACTTCATTACTTTTACCGATGATTTCTCAAGGTATGGACGGACATGTGTACTTGATAAATTACAAGTCTGAGGCCTTCGAGAAATTTAGGGATTATAAGAATAAAGTAGAGAATTAGACTGGAAAGAGTATCAAGACTCTTCGATCAGATCAAGGAGGTGAGTACTTGAGTATAGAGTTCACCCAATTCCTCAAGGACCATGGGATTTTGTCCCAATAGACACCTCCTTATACACCTTAGCTCAATGGTGTATCTAAAAGGAGAAATCACACACTGTTAGACATGGTACGGTCCATGATAAGTTTCACCGACCTCCCTATTTCATTCTAGGGATATGCCCTAGAGACCGCAGCTTACCTTCTGAATAGAATTCTAACTAAGTCGGTGGTGTCTACTCCATATGAGATATGGAAATGGAAGAAGCCCAATCTTAAGGTTGTTAAGATTTGGGGCTGCCTGTTAGAACCCTTGTAGATTCTAAAGTTAGGGTCGATCTCTTTAGGGGATCGACCTCCTTGGAACTCTATAGGGTTTCCTCCCTCCAAGTTGCTGCTCAAAAGCTGTAGAAAAGATTCATCAGTTACTTATGAAAAGAGGAGGAATACATGGTTATTTATAGGCCTTCTAAACCCTAACTCCTAATAGGACTCCTAATCAAGACTCCTACTTCTAACCAACTCCTAATATGACTCCTACTCAGGACTCCTATTCCTTTACAACTCATAATTTTTCTCTAAGAAACAACCTCCTAACCCTAGCCAGCCCCTTCACATCTTTAATAGGGTTCGGCTTAGGTAGGTTTTACATGAATGTCTCTTTCAATTAGGACTCTCCTAGCTAGAGTCCTAACACTGCCCTGCCCACGTCTAAAGACACAACCTCGACAAATTGGAATCATGGATGGAACAGTACATATTCGTGGGATACCCCAAGGAAACTAATGGGTATTATTTCTATCATCTCAAAGACCAAAAGATCTTTGTAGCCAAGAGAGCGATGTTTCTTGAGAATGAATATATTTTTGGTGGAGATAGTGGGAGCATGATAGAGTTGAGCGAGGTTAGAGAACTTAGCTCAAGCACCATTCCATAGCTCGAGTCTATTTAGCTACCTAGTACACAAGTTCTAACTTTACGTAGGTCCGGCAAAGTATCTCATCCTCCTAAGAGATATGTGGGACATATTAGAGGAGAGGATATTGAGGATATTGATCCTCAGACTTACGAGCAGGTTATTACAAGTATAGACTCCGTGAAGTGGCAAGAAGCCATGAATTCTGAGATGGATTCTATATACTCCAACAAGGTTTGGAATCAATTTGATGCACCCGAGGGTATTGTATCCATTGGTTGCAAGTAGATCTTCAAGAAGAAGATCGAAGTAGATGGAAATGTAGAGACCTATAAAGCAAGGCTAGTGGCTAAGGGGTATCGTCAAAGGAAAGGTGTTGACTATGACAAAACATTCTCACCTGTAGCCATGCTAAAATCCATCTGAATTCTATTGGCTATTACAACACACTATGATTATGAGATCTGGCAAATGGACGTGAAAACCTCGTTCCTCAATGGCAACCTTGGGGAGGAGGTGTATATGATATAGCTTGAGGGATTAATGTCCAAGGATAGTCCAGATAAAGTGTGTAGGTTGCTTAGGTCCATTTATGGACTGAAGAGCAAGCTTCCCAAAGTTGGAACATGAGATTTGATGAGGCGATCAGATCTTATAACTTCGTTAAGAATGAAGATGAGCCTTGTGTGTACAGGAAGGTAAGTGAGAGCGCTATCACCTTCTTGGTGTTATATATGAATGATATCATGATTATTAGGAATGATGTATGAATGTTATCCATAGTAAAGACTTGGTTATCTAGACACTTCTCCATGAAGGACTTAGGGGAAGTATCCTATATCTTAGGGATTTGGATCTATAGAGATAGATCCAAGAGGATGCTTGGCTTATCCCAATCCAGCTACATAGATACCATTATCAAAAGGTTTGGCATAAAAAATTCTAAGAAAGGCCTTATACCGATGAGACATGGGATATCACTTTCTAGGTGTATGTCCCCAAAGACTCTTAAAGAAAGGAAAAACATTGATAGGATATCCTATACCTTAACGATAGGGTCTATTATGTATGTCATGCTATGTACAAGGCTTGATATAGTACATGCTCTGAGTGTCACGAGCAGGTATCAAGCGGATCTAGGCTTGGAGCACTAGAAATTAATAAAGTGTATCCTTAAATACTTGAGAAGGACTAAGGATCTTTTATTGATATATAGAGGTTGTAGCCTTAGGGTTGAAAGCTATAGTGTTAGGATCGAGTAGGTACTAAGAGGGTGGGGGGGGGGGGAGGGGGGTGAATTATTATAGTGGATAAAACACGTCGGTTCAAAAATCTCATTCGATAAAATCGTTTTGACATAGTAAGTTTAACTATGAAAGCGTACGGAAGGGTGTGCAACAAAATTAATGAGGAGGTAAAGCAGTTTGCAATAAAGATAAACAACAAAATAGAAATGCAAATTGTTTTATAGTGGTTCGGTCATCGTGACCTACATCCACTCCCGATTCCTCTTCCATCGAGGCCACCAGCATCCACTAACGATCTTCCTTCAATGGGTGAAGATCAACTACCCTTTTACACCATTCTTCTCCTTTTCATAGGTTTAGGTGACAACCTTTACACCCCCACTTACTCCTCTCTTAAATTATACTAACACTTAGAGCTTTTAGAGGAGTTCACACAAGATTACAATAGCTTTTTCTTCCTTTTTTGCTCTCAATTCTTGTGTTTGTTAACCAGGGATGAGAGGGATATTTATAAGCCTCAAGTGGATTCAAACTTGGAGCCTAAAAGAGTCACATCCTAGGATTTCAGGGTCCTAGTGGTACCACCTCCTGCATTAGGCGGTACCATCGCCTACAACACTGACACTAGGCGGTACCACTGCCCAGTCTAGCGGTACCACCACCTAGAAGAATGTGTCTGGGTGGTACCACCACCTAGTTTGGTGGTACCATCACCCAGAAGATTATGTCTAGGCATTGGCGGTACCACCACCTGATAGTCTCTCAGAGACTGTGTCTGGACGGTACCATCGCCCAGACTGATGGAACCATCGCTTGACATAGTCTCGGAGATTGTGCCACGATGGTTCCACTTATTGGGTCACTGTTTGGGCCTTTTCACTTGATCCAACATAGCCTAAACTTGAGCCCAATTGGCCCCTAATTGAGTTAGCCCAATCCTAACCCAATTATATGGTAACTACAAATTTTAAGGCATACATTAAGCTACATATATCCGGTAAGTCTAGATTTCTTCCGGTGAGCTTCCGACGAACTTCCAATGATCTCTCGGTAATGTTCCAATGGACTCCCGGCAAACTCCTAGACTTCACGACGATCTTCTTGGTGAGTTCCGACGAGCTTCTTTGGCATTGGACTTCTCGGTTGATTCTAATAGAACTTTCGATGAACGTTCGGACTTCCGACGAACTCTCGAACACCCAACGAAGTCTCATTCTTAACTTTGGGACTTCATTTTGCTTTATGCCTTGAACGCTATCGTAGTTAATCCTGCACACTTAAAACCTACTTCGATCGAGACAATTATTATAAAGCTTGAATCAAATGTTGTCCGGTAGGTCATTAGTTCATCGACGCTTTGTCCGATTCTTTGGCGCCTCATCGTCTCTTGTGGTATATTGTCTAATCGGCTAGTTGAACTCTGCAAATCCAATTTCCTTGTTGCAATTTCTGCTCTTCTTGGCCCGATGCCCGAACCCATGGCTCGAAGCCTTCTGTCGATACGTCGACCGATCCTCCGGCTCGACATCTAATCTTCTTACATATTCTACTCCAGTCCAATATGATTCTTCCAGCTTTTAATTGTCTTTCCTTGATCGAAGCTTCCTGTGTCACTCAAAATGCAGATCAAATCATAAACACTATCAATTGGTTTCATCATCAAAATCTGAGATTCAACTATCTCCCCTTTTTTGATGATAGCAACCAATTGATGAAGGAGTTAACCTTAACTCCCCCTATCAATATGCCATATTGATAGAACCTTGAATTTAAATGAAATTCAAGTTAAGGCAAATTTAATCATGAAATCATTATGAGTCCAAGCAACATGTCATCATAAAATCATGCATAATAAAATTTTCAATACATCATTCCATGCATGATCATCATTATAACTTCTCCTTCTTTGTCATTAATAAAAAGGAGAAGTGCAACTAGCAAGTATTTAGACATAATGTCAAATCATTCCATAATTTCAAGTTTTTGAAACATCATATATCATCGCATAATTTTAGGTTTTTTTAAAAATATTTTTGCATATATCATTATACTAGCTAGCAAGTATTTTTGATATGAAGGTTAGCAAATCTTTACATCATTTTAGAATATGCAAGCTAGTGAGTCCTTTCTTTTCTTTTGAGAAGTGTAAGCTAGTAATTTTTTTCATATATAAAGGTTGGCAAAATTTTTTCATCTTTTGAGATGAGCCAGCTAGCAAATTTTTGAGATGCTTGAGATGTGCAGATAGCACTTTTCTCCCCCTTTATCATTGTCAAAAAGAAGGGAAGAATATAATTTTGTAATTCTTTTCCCTTTACATCAATTTTCAAATCATGACAAAGGTAAAGTATCAATCTTATTTCATTATGTTTGTGCATCATTATAGTTTCAAATTAAAACATGCATAATTTTAAAACCTTACATATCATCCATACTTCATGCATGATACCAAAAATAAATCAATTATCACTATGAGCATAATATTCATGATGCTAAGACATTAAAAAATTTTAAGCATTTATCTCTTCATATATTAAATCAATATTTTGACATTAAAATTTGAAGTATTTTTCATACATGATACCAAACATTCATGATTTATTTTCTCCCCCTTTATCATAGGCAAAAAGAAGAATCATTCAACAATGCAAGTGTTTGAAAGCATGTTAAGTTTTACACCAATTTATCCAAGCTAGCAAAACTATCTCCCTTAATGTGAAAAACTTTTGCCATTACATCATTTTTCAAATCATCACATGAAATATATCAAGAAAAATTAACTGGGTGATAAGATATACACATCATAAATACAAGAAAATTGTACATAATAAACTTTAAATTATAAACACCAATAAGTCTAGTGATATATCATGGTTAATTTGAATACATCCCCCATTTTAGTGAATACCAAGAAGAATCGTAGGAGGACAATTTATGAAAAATCTTGGTTCATAATAAAACTTTTAAGTTCTAATCAATTCATGAATACCAAAAGAAATGATACACTTTGACAAATCTTCTTTTTAGTAAATAACGAAAAGAATTCTTAGGAGATCAAAGATCTTGATTTTAAAAAAACTTCAAGTAACAATTCCGAGAATTGAAGATCGATGATATAGATAAAGATTTTCCTATAGCAAATAGAGTCATGGGAGAACACATAAAGGATCTTGATTCATGTATAATAATTCTCATGATTCATATAGTAAATCTCCTCTTTAAATGAAATACCAAGAAAAATCATAAGAGTACAAAGAAGAGATCTTGATTTAAAAAAATCTCATGTAATTCCAAGAAATCATGATCACGATCTGGATAAAACTCATTCAAATTCAAATCATCAAATTATTAACATTACTTTCAAGAGATTCAAAATGGCATAAATAATTTTATTAATCTCTTAGTGAAAAATCAATAAGATAGAGAAAAAAAAAGTTCAAGAAACATTCTTTCCTCTTTTTAGTTGTTTCAATTTAAGTGATTTAATTTCTTACAAGCATACCCAAGTTTTTACACAAATCAAAATATGTATCATTGTTTAAAAGTAAAGTTCATCATGACAAGATCAATAAGCCATACATCACAAAGATCAACATGCATAATTTTGAAATATAAACTCATTAAGCATTTTTAATCAAAATCGAAAATCATCAATTTAGATACACATTATTTTTTCTTAAAAACAAACATAGGATTAATCATTAGATTTAAATCTAATATTTTATTATATTTTCATAAAACATGTAATTGTCATTATCATTTTCAAAATTACTAGCATGATCTCAATAATTTTTTTATTTTTATTTTTTGCTAACTAATTAAAAAATAACTCATGAAAAAGAATCAAGTAATTTCAAAATAAATTAAAGGGGTTTTGGTTACCTCGTTATCAAAAGTCGTTAAGGCATAGTTTGCCCCCTCGCCTTTGTTGGTTTGTTCTTCATTTTCGGATAAACTTGATTCGTCCCAAGCCACCTTGAGTGTTTTCTTCTTCTTTTGTAGCTTCTTCTTTTTTGGTTCATTTTTGTTTTCTGATTCTTGTTTTAAGAATTTTTTAAGCTTTATAGTTAAGCGTTCAAAGTCATCATCACTTGAGCTTTCGCTTGAGTGGTCTTCATTTGTTCTAAGTGTCAAATCATTCCTGTTCTTTAGAAGGTTATTCTCGAGTTCTTCATATGTATTGCATGTCATTTCATAGGTCATCAAAGACCCGATAAATTCTTCGAGAGAGAAAGTATTCAAATTCTTAGCCTCTTGAATAGTCGTTACTTTAGGATCCCAATTTTTAGAAAGAGATTGTAAAACTTTATTAACAAGTTCAAGATTCGAAAAACATTTGCCAAGAGCTTTTAAGTCATTGATGACATCCATAAAACGGTTATATATTTCAACAATGGTTTTACTTGGCTTCATTCAAAATAGTTCAAAATTATGCATTAAAAGATTGACTTTAGACTCTTTAACTCTATACGTGCCTTCGTGAGTGATTTTGAGTATATGTCAAATATCAAAAGTCGTTTCACAAATAGACACTCAATTGAACTCATGTTTGCTCAAAGCACAAAATAGAGCGTTCATAGCTCTAGTATTTAAAGAAAAAATTTTCTTCTCCAAATCATTCCATTCGTTCATTGGAGTAGCAGACTTTTGAAAATTGTTTTCAATAATATTCCATAAATCAATGTTCAAAGAAAGCAAGAAAACTCTCATACGAGTTTTCCAATGAGTATAGTACGTCCCATTGAACATGGAAGGACGAACGATTGAAAAGCCCACTTAAAAGCTGAAAAGAGTCATTTCTCTTAAGTGTTAAACCAAATGAAAAAAATGTGGCTCTAATACCAACTGTTAGGATCGAGTCGGCACTAAGAGAAACATGTCGGTTCAAAAATCTTGTTCGGTAAAATCATTTCGACAAAGTAAGTTTAACTATGAAAGCATACGAAAGGGTGTACAGCAAAAGTAATAAGGAAGTAAAGTAGTTTGCAATAAAGATAAATAACAAAACAGAAATGCAAATCATTTTATAGTGGTTTGGTCATCGTGACCTACATCCACTCTTGATTCCTCTTCCATCGAGGCTACTGCCATCCAATAATGATCTTTCTTCAATAGGCAAAGATCAACTACCCTTTTACACCCTTCTTCTCCTTTTCACAAGTTTAGGAGATAACTTTTACACCCCTATTTACTCCTCTCTTAAACTGCACTAACACTTAGAGCTTTTAGAGTAGTTCACATAAGATTACAATAGTATTTTCTTCCTTTTTTGCTCTCAATTCTTATGTTTGTTAACCAGGAATAAGAGGGGTATTTATAGGACTCAAGTGGATTTAAATTTGGAGCGTAAAAGACTCACATCTCCGGTTTTTCAGGTCCTAGCTGTACCACAGCCTGTGCTAGACGTTCCCACCACCTACAACATTGACACTAGGTGGTACCACCGCCCAATCTAGTGGTACCACCACCTAGAAGACTGTGTCTGGGTGGTACCACCACCTGATATTCTCTCGGAGACTATGTTTGAGCGACACCACCGCCTGACAGAATTTTGGAGACTGTGCCACGACAGTTCCACTTGTTAGGTTACTGTTTGGGCCTTTTCACTTGCCCCAACATAGCCCAAACTTGAGCCCAATTGGCTCCTCATTGAGTAGGCCCAATTCCAACCCAATTATGGGCTAACAATGAATTTTAAGGTATACAACTAAGCTAAATAAGTCCGGTAAGTCTAGGTTTCTTCCGACGAACTTCTGACGATCTCTCAGCAATGTTCCAGCAGACTCCCGGCAAGCTCCTGGATTTAATGATGATCTTCTTGGCAAGTTCCGGCGAGCTTCGTTTCAAGCTCCTGGACTTCTCGATCAATTCCGATAGAACTTCCGACGAACTCTCGAACTCCTAACGAAGTCTCGTTCTTGACTCTGGGACTTCATTTTGCTTTATGCCTTGATCAATATCATAGTTAATTCTACACACTTAAAACCTACTTTGATCTAGATAATTATTATAAGGCTTGAATCAAATATTGTCCGGCATGTCATTGGTTCATCGACGCTTCGTCCGATTCTTCGACACATCATCCTCTCTTACGGCCTATTACCTAAACGGCCAATTGACATCTGTAACCATAATTTTCTTGGCATAATTTTTGTTCTTCTTGGCCTAATGCCTGAACCCATGGCTCGAAGCCTTCTACCGATCCGTCGACCAATACTCCGACTCGACGTCCAATCTTCTAACATATTCTACTCCGGCCCAACATGATTCTTCCTGCTTTTAATTATCTTTTTTTGATCGAAGCTTCCTGCGTCACTTAAAACGCAGATCAAATCATAAACACTATTAATTGGTTTCAACATCAAAATCTGAGATTCAATAATAGGGATTCGAGTTTCTAGTTCAATGTCAGTGATGGCAAGTCTAATTCAGGGTATATGTTCATCTTGAATGGAGGAGCAATGTGTTGGAAGAGTACCAAGCAATATACTACTACTAACTCAATCATAGAGGCAGAGTACATTGCTGTAGTAGAGGCAGCAAAGGAGTTAGTTTAGATAAAGAAGTTCATCACAGATTAACAACGAAGAGTCAATTCCCTTATATTGCGACAACTACGGGGCAATTGCTCAAATGAGGGAACCTGGGGCTCATCAAAAGTGTTCTAAAGAGGTTCCAGCTTATTAGAGATATTGTGGCCCAAGGAGATGTAGTAGTGGAAAGAGTTTCATCCGAAGATAACATCGTAGATCCATTGACAAAGTCATTATCTCATATTATCTTTAAGCATCACAGGGGTCTGATGGGGATCAAACACATAGGTGATTGGCTCTAGGTCAAGTGGGAGATTGCTAGTCATAGGTGCCCTACAAGCCAATCACGTGAGTGATGGCACATGTGACATGATACACATTCTTTTTGCTTATTATATTTTGATATTTTTATCACTTTATATTACTTGTTGCATATATGCTTATATATTGTGATGTCCATGGATCCGTGTAATAGGAATCGAAACATGATGAGATCATGATAATGAGACAAATTTGTCTTTAAACACAGACCCTAAATAATCCTGGTCATAAGTTACTCAAGAGGGACATCAAGATAATCGGACAGACTGGTGTGTTGTATACGCATCCATATGATGGAGGTAGCTGGTCTCATAGCTGCTCATGTGGGGACACTAAGGATATAGTGCAGGTGCTCATTGGAGAATGAGTTCATTAATTGATCCACTCACCGAATACTGGATGATTGATGATGCCTTATTATCAGACAGTGATTCCGTAGTCCTAGGAGTGTATTTGGTCCTTAGACTTGAGACACCAAGGATGTCTTGTACGAGTACTCTACTCTTTGATACCGGACTTATAGGTTTTAAAGTTTCAAACCTAATACAGCCAGTTATTGAGAGTGGCAGACAATCTTACAAGGGCTATTAAGTGTCGATAGAGGATCATCAGGTCTCTGTATCATGAGAGGAATATCCTGTGTGTTCTTGGCCAAGGTAATTCGGATTGAGAGAAAGAGATCTTTAGGAGAATCTGATTAGAGAAAGACTCGAGGAGAAACCGTATGGGCCTGACAGCACCATGCCTGGTATATAGTCTCTAAGATATTAGATGGATGAGGGAATATAGGTATATGGTAATTAATAACAAATAGGTCCAAAGGATTGGATTCCCCTATATCGTCTAGGGACTACGGCGTAGTGGCCTAGTACGTTCGTAGTCGATGAGTCGAGTGAATTATTATATATATAATAATTCATTAAGCCAGAAGGAGTTCTGACAAGTATGACTCATGGCCAGCTCGATATTGGGCCTAGATAGTCACACATATATGGTAGGTGTTGCAACGGGTAAAGGTTTGAATATGAGATATCCATTGGAGCCCCTATCTTATTGGATATCTAATAAGCCCCAGAATTATTAGATCCCATGGATGAGATCTAATAAGAGCTAATAAGATATTATTAGGTAGAGACACACTAATCTAAGAGGCTTGGGTAATTGGATGGAGATCCAAAACCCTATAGGGTAGGATCCATTAAGGTTAACTAGTGGGGGCCTTTATAAATAGGAGGGAACTAAAGACCCATAGGCTAGGGCTTCTTAATAGCCACCTCATATTCTCCTCTCCCCTTCTCCTCCTCAGATAGCAGGCTTGGAGATTTGAGGAGCATCGTTGTAGCTCTACTGTGTGGATCACCATTAGAGAGGAGGGCGCTTGATCTCCTTCATCTACTCCTATAGATCTGCAGAGATTCAGGGATATACGATCTCCCTAAGTAACACAATCTTTCATTTATGTAGTTTTAAGTTTCACAGATTTTGCGCACCAATCTACGCATGACGACGAACACGTATTAGAAAATTTGGGTTTTTTTTGTTTTATGTTCTTCTGTTACAAATGTGGTGTTGCCCCTAGATTTTCCAACACTCTCTAGGTAGCACAATCTTTTATATACCCAGTTTTTAATTTTGCAGATTTTGCACACCAATCTTCGTACGATGATGAACATAATTTATGGGAAATTTGAGGATTTTTATTTTTTATTCTTCCATTGTGCATGTGATGTTGCCCTTAGATTCCCCTACAGACACATAGTAATAGTGGATAGAAAGATCTGATGGATAAGATCCCCCTATACCGTTTAGGGACTATAGCATAGTGGCCTAGTACATCTATAGTCGATGAGTCGAGTGAATTATTATGGAGATAATAATTCACTACATCGGTATGAGTTCTGATAGGATTGATTCATGGTCAAGTCAGTATCGGGCCTAGAGGATCACACACATAAGTTAGTATCGGGCCTAGAGGATCACACACATACGGTGGATGTTGCGAGGAGTAGAGGTGCAGATATGAGATATCTGCAGAGTCCCTAGTTTGGATCCTATGGATAAGATCCAATTGGATAATTGGATAGAGATTTAATGAGGATATAATCGATTAAGGGTTAAGCTGCTTGCACCTCTATAAATAGGAGGAACCTCATGGTTCATAGGTTAGAATTTTGGTTCATAGGCTAGAACTTTTGGTGGCCACTCCTCCTATTCTCCTCAACCTCCTCTCCTCCTTCCTGGCTCTAGTTGTTAGGATCGAAATTGGCGCTGGGGGGGTGGTGGTGGATTTGTACATATTGTATTCTTCCATTCTTTTTAAAAATGACAAGGGGAGAGAAATTACTAGCTTACACATTTTAAGGAGAAAATTTTGCTAGGAAGCAAAATTGCTAGCTTGCACTTCTCAAAAGAGAAGAAAGAAAATGCTATCTTGAACATCACCAAGAATTGCTAGGTTACAATCTCTAGAGAAGCAAAAGTACTATCTTGCCTATCTTAAGAAGCAAAACTTACAAACTTACATATCTAAAAAAAAGAAGCTAAATTTGTAAACTTGCACAACTCAAATTGTTGCTAGCTTGTATGTTATAAAACTTGCATATCTCAAAAACTTGCTAGATGCACTTCTCTTTTTTGTTGATGACAAATTGGGAGAAGTAATGATGATGATTTAAATCATGTGTGGTATGATGTATTTTTATATTTTGAAATATTACATAATTTTATAAATTTAAAGGTTCTATCAATATGGCATATTGATAGGGGGAGGTAAGGTTAACTCCATCATCAATTGGTTGTCATCATAAAAAAGAGAGAGATTGTTGAATCTCAGATTTTGATGATGAAACCAATTGATAATTTTATGATCTAATTTATATTTTGAGTGACGTAGGACTAGCTTCGATCAATGAGAGTTAAATTGATTGAAGTAGGTAAGAATCAGATATTGGGCTAGAGTTGAACATATTAGAAAATTGGATGTCGAGCTGGAGGATCAACCAACTTATTGGCAGAAGGCTTCAATCCATGAATTCGGGCATCGGGCTAAGAAGATCGGACATTGCACCAATGAGATTAGAAGTTGCGGATGTCAACATGCTAATTGGGCCATACGTCGAAGGAGAGGATGATATGTTGAAGGATCAAACGAAGCGCTAGAAGAACAAATGACATGCCGGACAACAAATAATTTATGCTTTATAATAATTTCTCTAGATCAAGTTAGTTTATATTGTAATTGGGTTGGTTTAGAATGTAATTAAGCCAACTTAATTATGGGTCAATTGGGCTCAAAGTGGAGCTATTTTGGGCCAAGAGAAAGGCTCATTCAATGACCCAAAAGTTGGGTCAGGCGATGGCACCACAAGTGACTCAATCTCTAAGACATAGTGTCCAAGACTGTGTTAGGCGGTAGTACCACCTAGATACAATCTCTCAGACTATGTCAGGCGTATTTACTACCTCCTAGACTTGTTGTATTAATTGGTTGAAATAAATCTATGTGGATCAATTATAGTGGTCTAGAGGTGCTTAATTGATTTTTTGATTTGAAACTATTTTTTATCTGTTTTCCTAGTTGACATGCATCATAAACTTTATCTTTGACGAACTTGATATTAGGCATACCTCTTACAAGTTCTCTAGTTAAAATTTGAGAGATTAATTTCATGCTAGCATGACCCAATCTCCTATTCCAAAACCATACATCATCATCTAAAGCCGAAAAATATGTTTCATCATAAAAAATCATCAATATCAATAGTATACACATTATTATTTTTTAAGGCAATTATAGATCTATTTTTCTATGGTATTTCAATTATACAAGCATTAGATTCAAATTTAATGATATATCCTTTATCACACAATTGACTAATGCTTAGTAGATTATGTTTTAAATCATCTACTAATAATATATCTTCAATTAAAAGATTTGACTTATTACCTATAGTTTCTTTTCCAATAATTTTTCCTTTGTTGTTGTCTCCGAAGGTGACATACCCTTCATCTTGGCTAGTGAGCTTAGAGAAGTGTGTTGGATCTCCGGTCATATGCCTTGAGCATCCACTATCAAAGAACCATCTCTTGCTCCTAGCTTTTGATTGTAAATATATCTACAAGAAAGGGGATTTTCTTTTATGTATCCATTTAACTTTAGATCCCTCATTAATAGATCAGCCTACCTATTTTAACTATTGGTCATGAGTTATTTAAGGTTCCTTTAGGAACTCAAACTAATTTGTGTGGACTATACTTTTTAAAAGAACATCTATAGGTATAATGTCTATATTTTCTACAAAAATTATATTTATCTCTAGGTGAGATGTGTAATGTAGATCCTTTAACAAAGATAGTTGACTTTTGTTGAGTGTTACTCACAAAGCCAATTCCTTCCTTTCTATGAACATGACCCTTATTAGCAAAGATCATGTTTAGAGATTTATTACTTATTTTAATTTTTCTAATATTTCTTGTAGTAAAATATTTTCTTTATTAAGTGAATCTATCTCTTCACACTTAATGCAAGGAGCTAACATACTATCATCATGCTCATTTTTTAATTTATAAAATTCACTAACAAGAGAAGCATGCTCCTTTTTTAATAATTTATACTTTTTATTAACTAATTTAAAATTATTAAATAAATTATTAAAATTATTAAATAATTCATCATAAGATAAAGAAGATTCGTTTGAGTTACATACCTCATTACCAAATGCCATTAATGCATAATTTACAACTTCTTCTTTGTTGGTAGGCTCCTTATCTTCGGATGCACTTAAGTCGTCCCAAGTAGCTTTGAGTACTTTCTTTTTTTTCTGTAGCTTCTTTTTCACTTGGGACATTTATTTTTGAAGTGCCTCAGCTTCTTGCATTAATAGTAAATTATTTGGTCCTTTTTAGCTCAATTTTATTCTCGGTGTCTTATTTTGTTTTGTTCATTTTTAAGAATTTTTTAAACTTTCTTGTAAGAAGTGTCAAGTCATCATCATCATCATCGTCACTTGAGTTTTCTCTCAAGTGGTCTTTTTTGGTTCTAAGTGCCAAGTCCTTCCTGTTCTTTGGAAGGTTGTTCTCAAGTTCATCATGTGCAATATATATCATTTTGTAGGTCATCAAAGACCTAATAAGTTCTTCGAACAGAAAATTATTCAAGTCCTTTGCTTCTTATACTGTCATTATATTAGGATCCTAACTTTTTGGAAGGGATCTTAGTATTTTATTAACAAGTTCAAAATTAGAAAAACTTTTACCAAGTGCTTTTAGACCATTGACGACATCCGTAAAACCGGTGTAGATATCTCCAATGGTCTCGCTTGGTTTCATATGAAACAACTCATTGATATGAACCAAAATATTAATGTTTGACTCTTTAACCCTCCTTATGCCTTCGTGTGTGTCTTCAAGTGTGTGCTAAATCTCATGTGCAGTTTTGCATATAGAAACCTGATTAAATTCGTTTTTACTAAGAGCACAAAACAAAGCGTTTATTGCTTTAGCATTCAAAGAGAATGTCTTCTCCAAATCATTCCATTCATTAATTGGTTTGGAAGACTTTTCAAAATCACTTTCAATAATATTCCATAAATCGAAATCCATATAAAGCAAGAAAATTTTCATTCTAATTTTCTAATATATGTAGTATGTCCCATTGAACATAAGAGAACGAGTGATAGAAAGACCATCTTAATACTCATTTCTCTTGGGTGTTAAACCAAACTAGAAAAACCTTGGCTTTGATACCAACTATTAGGGCCAAAATTGGCCCTAAGAGGGGGGGTGAATTAGTGCTTTTAGGAAAATAATATTGATTCAAAAAACTTCAATAATTTGAAAAAGCTTGATTCGATAAAATTGTATCGGAAATAATATCGAAGTATGCTTGACTTTGAGTAAACGTAATAAGCAATTAAAGTAGAAAAATAATAGTAATAAAGAGTAGAAAGAAGATGTATACCAAATTTATAATGGTTCGATTATCATGACCTATGTTTACTCTCGATTCCTCCTCTGTTAGGGCCACCGGCGTCCACTAATAGTCTTCTTTCAATGGGTGAAGACCAGCTACCCTCTTACAACCCTTTACTCCTTTTCACAGGTTTATAAGACAACCTTTATAATTCACTCACCCTTCTCCCAAACTGAATTCAAAACTTAGAGCTAGAGAAAGGAAACTTTTAGGAATTACAATAGTGTTTCACACTAATTTTCATTCAAGATGTTCTATATGCTAAGTAGGGATGAGAGGGGTCTATCAAATGACTTAAAAAATTAAGCCAAAAAATATCTCATCTCGGGTTCTCGGGGTACTAGCGGTATCACCGCCAGTATTGGAAGGTACCACCACTTGACAATATTAACTATCACTGGTACCACCGCTTAGACTACTTGGGAAGCCGAGCCTCAAGCAGTTCCACCGCTAGCTCTAGCGGTGCCATCACCTGACATGGCACTAGGTCACTGAATGAGACATCCATCCAGCCCAAATCAACCCTGATTCGAGCCTAATTGGTCCCTAATTGAGTGAGTAGGATTTCTTCTAAAACTAACTTAAATTAAAACCCTAACTACGATAATTTAGGCTAAATAATTACAATCTAAGCAATCCTAGTTGTTCGGCATGTCAATTGTTTATCCGAACTCCTGACGAAACTTCTAGTGCACTCTCAATGATCTTTCGACGAGCTTTTGGTGAACTCCCGATGAGCTTCCGACATATCATCCGAACCTTCGACATATCTTCCGATTCTTTTGGCCTAATGTCTGATCTTTGACTCCGGCCTACTATTTGATTCTTCTTTAATTGTTTTACTTTTTCACGATCGTGATTAGCTCTGTATCACTTTTCTTAACACATAGATTATATCATTAATTCATCAATTAATTTCATCATCAAAATTTAAGATTCAATAGTTTAAGGGATGGTACCATCGATAGTTAATGCTACCAGGCAGTGGTACCACCCTATCAAATAGTGGTACCGCTAGAGCCCAGTCTCTAAGGCTCTGTCAAGCGGTCATACCGCCTAGTGTCAAAGAGTAATGGCGGTGGTACTGCTAGTACCCCAAGAACCCGAGATAAGATATTTTTTGGCTCCATTTTTGAAGTTATTTAGGATCTATAAATACCCCTCTCATCCCTGCGCAATATATAGAACATCTTGAATGAAAATTAGTGTGAAACGCTATTGTAATTCCTAAAAGTTTCCTTTCTCTAACTCTAAGTTTTGAATTCAATTTGAGAGAAGGGTGAGTGAATTGTAAAGGTTGTCTCCTAAACCTATGAAAAGGAGAAAAAGGTTGTAAGAGGATAGTTGGTCATTGCCTATTGAAAGAAGAACGTTAGTGAACGCTGGTGGCCTCAACGGAGGAGAAATCAGGAGTGGACTAGGTCACGACGACTGAACCACTATAAATTGGTGTGCATCTTTTTTCTGCTCTTTATTACTATTATTTTTCTACTTTAACTGCTTATTACGTTTACTCTAAGTCAAGCACACTTCGATATCATTTCCAATACAATTTCATCGAATCAAGCTTTTCTAAATCATTTAAGTTTTTCAAATCGATGTCATTTTTCTAAAAGTACTAATTTACCCCCCCTTTTAGTGTCGATTTCGGTCCTAACAATGGGTTGGCTGCTACTTGGCCATATTGGTTGGGTCGTACTTAACTACTTGAGTTGAGTCGTGCCTAACCACATGGGTTGGGTTGTATCTTGGCATATGGGCTAGCTCCTACCTTGCCACTTGGGTTGGGTTATACATGGCTACATGGGCTAAGTCATGCATAATCACATAGGTTATGTTGTACTTAGCCACATGAGCTGAGTCATGCCTAGCTATATAGGTTGAGTCATACTTTGCCCCATAGGCTAGCTATTACTTGGTCATATCGGTTATATCGTACTTAGCCACATGAGCTGAGTCGTGCCTAACCACATAGGTTGGGTAGTACCTTGGCACATGGGCTAGCTCCTATCTTGTCTCATAGGTTGGGTCATACATAGCTATAATGGTTGGGTCGTGCCTAGTCATATGGGTTGAGTCGTACTTTACCACATGAGTTAGGTCGTACATGGTCACATGGGCTGGTTCATGCTTGACCACATGAGTTATATTATACATAGCCATATAGATTAGGTCGACCCGGTGACCCGGTTTGGAAGATCAACCTGACTTAAGTTAGATCCCAATTAGGCTCTTATCAAATTAGAATTTAATATATTAAATTATTAAAGAATAACTTAAATTTATAAATTAAATACTTTAAATTCATGATTTTAAATTTAAAACTAATTAAGTCATATAAATTGACACCTAATTCTTAAAACACAAATATATCTAATTAAATAAATCAAAACTATTATGTTAATAAAAAATAAGAATTTTAATAGTTAAATCAATCTTCAAATTCACTAAGCTTAAAAGATCATTATAAATCAAATAATCATTCTAACATCATAAATCAATTATTATTATTTATTAATCATAAATTTTTAAAATTAAAACATTACTATGCATCATAAAATTATAACAATTTTAATATCAAAGATTTCAAAACATGCATAAAAACTGATTAGAAAAGAATAAAGGATCCTACCTCTCATTGACTATCCTCTCCTCGGGATCATCTCCCTAGAAAATCGTTTCCTCAATCCTCCTATTGTACTCCGTGAGAAATGAGAGAGGAGGAGCCCTTTTATATAGGAGAAGATAAGATCTTTACAAAAGGTATATAAATATTTAATTTTTATTTTAAGTTTATCTTTATTTTACTTTCACCGACAAAGATATTTCATATGGTTCATACACAAAAATAGACTATATACTATTTACTTCATAAAATCACATCACTCATTAGGAAAAATATTAATTAATAATTTAATTAATTAATAAAATTTCTAACTTGTCCACGCGATTAAAGAAATCAAATTTAATTATTTCTTTAACTATAATACATAAACATAAAAGTTAATAATAAAGTAATATATTATTTATAGTAATTAAGTTATGTTAAGGAAAAAATTATAAGTGATTACTAGGTGCAACAACAATAGCAAGTTATGGTTTTCAAACTATTTGGGGTAAGCTATCTATTAGTGTATAATATCTATTAGATTTATAGTAGTCTTTTTAATTTTATGATTATCACTCATACAAGTGTAATCTTATATTAGTTCTGATGAATCTCATATTTTGATGATGAAACCA